>NC_074672.1:7424812-7489812 GCF_029448725.1 Salvelinus fontinalis
ACTCCCGACTTGAAAAACGTCAGACACCAAACAGAATGTAAGGAGCACCAGAAAGAGAGAGATTTCTGATATAGTTAGCTTATTTGAATCGTACCTTTTGAAGCACATTTCATGAGTAACAGACCCTGTTCCTTTTTCAATGAGCCGATCAAATTTGCCCAGACCTACTGACAAGTTAGAAGGTCGTTAGCTTGCTAGGTAACATAACAAACAACAACGTTGTTAATCAGCGACCCGGGATTAGTTTAAAACGACCCGCAACATGGTTTGTGAAATTTTAAAACAATCTGTGCGGAATCCCGCAGGAAGAAATAAAGGTAGGCGCGGTTCTATTTGACCTTTTCGAGACAGAGACAAACCATTTTCCTTGCTGTGAAGCTGCATGCATGCCTGTAGCGAAGCTGGTGTTTCCTCTCTGACACTGCTGCGTGACAGCGAACTTGCAAAGCCTATACTCAGATGGGCCTGTGCTCTTGGATGAAATTATATACAAGGTATCAACTTTGCTCGCTCTGTGCACTGCTTCAAAGTATCAAATGTAACAACAGAAGACGGATCAGGGTCTCCATCCCCGCTCGCCATCAAGGCTAAATTGTATTTACAAACTGATGGAGGAATAGATGTGCAGGAAGAGCAGACTGAGTGAAGCAGGTGAATGATGGCAGGTAGGGAATGTGGCTGGCTGATCAAACGTGATATGCGCGTGAAAGTGAAGTGGACATTATTGGACGAGTGCATACAGGAGACGAGTTGCTGTTGCTTCAACATTTTCCTGAACTTATAAACAACCGACTTTATACAATTTTTATAACCGGCGCCAGCAGTTCTTTAGATCGGTATGGCTGAAAATGTTGGTAGTGTCACAAGAAACGGTACTACGGTATTCTAAAATGTTGTTATCATAAGTATCATGATGTTTTGGTACCGTGATATTACTGTGGTGCCATGGTATGCCGTGCATTACTACAGCCTATTGAGTCCACTGATCCCACTCACACAGAACTACCCTACGCCTTGACCTCTTTCTCTCCTCTCTCTCCAGATGAAATCCTGTGACTAGTGAAGTCCGGCCACCCGACAACCGACCCCATCCCCTCCTCCCTTCTCCCATTCCTCATCAGCTCATCCTTGACCACTGGCTGCCTCCCCTCTGACTTCAAAATGGCCCGAGCCGCTCCCCTCCTTAAGAAACCAATACTCGACTCCTCTGACGTCAAAAACTACATACCGGTATCCCTTCTTTCCTTTCTTTCAAAAACACTTGAGCTTGTCTCTGACCAACTCTCTCTCTATTTCTATCAGAACACTCTTGGACACTCTTGGATTGCATCCTACCTGGCAGGCCGCTCCTATCAGGTGACATGGAGAGGATCTGTGCCTGCACAACGTACTCTCACAACTGGTGTCCCTCAGGGCTCGGTTCTAGGCCCTCTCCTCGTCTACCTATGCACCATGTCACTTGGCTCCGTCATATCCTCACATGGTCCCTCCAATCATTGCTATGCAGATGAGACGTGCTTCTACACCTGCATTGCTTGCTGTTTGGGATTTTAGACTGGGTTTCTGTACAGCACTTGTGACATCAGCTGATGTAAGAAGGGCTTTATAAGTACATTTGATTGATGACACTCAACTACTTATCTCCTTCCGCCATTCTGACACCCAGGTTGTGACACGCATCTCTGCAGGCAGATATCTCACCTTGGATGTTGGCCCACCACCTCAAGCTCAACCTCGACAAGACAGAGCTGCTATTCCTCCCGGGGAAGGCCAGCCCGCTCCAAAACCTCTCCATCAAGGTTGACAACCCCACCGTGTCCCCCTCCCAGAGTGCAAAGAACCTTAGCGTGACCTTGGACAACACCCTGACATTCTCTGCAAACATCAAAGCAGTGACTCGCTCCTTTAGGTTTATGCTCTACAACATCCGTAGATTACGGCCGTCCTTCACACAGGAAGCAGCGCAGGTCCTAATCCAGGCACTTGTCATCTCCCTTCTGGACTACTGCAACTCACTGTTGGCTGAGCTCCCTGCTTGTGCCATCAAACCCCTGCAACTTAACCAGCACACTGAAGCCTGCCCAGTGTTCAACCTTCCGAAGTTCTCTCATGTCACCCCGCTCCCCTGCGCACTCCATTGGCTTCCAGTCAAAGCTTGCATCCACTACAAGAACATGGTACTTGCCTACAGAACAGCAAGAGGAAGAGTAAATGCCCCTCCCTACTTTCAGGCAATGCTCAAACCCTACACTCCAACCCAAGCACTCCATTCTGCCACCTCTGGTCTTTTGGCCCTCCCACCCCTACTGGAGGGTACAGGAGGGTAGCTCCTGCTCAGCCCAGTTCCAAGCTCTTCTCTGTCCTGGTACCCCAATGTTGCCTATCTTCCGAAAACATCTGAAACCCTCCTTCTTCAAAGAGTATCTTACTAGCTCTGACTTTGCTGATAGCTACTTTTTTGAGGAAAATATACTTAGTATGACTGTGATATGTGGCTGTCCTACCTAGCTATCTTAAGATGGATGCACTAACTGTAAGTCGCTCTGGATAAGAGCTTTTGAAAAATGACTTAAATGTAATGGATCAATTTAGGCAATGGTCTTATCATTATTATCTAACCAGTAGGTTCAACCAGTAGGTTCAACCAGTAGGTTCCATCCAGGTTAAACTACCCTTTTCCAGGCCCAAAGAAGTAGCTTCAGTTTAATACAGTCTGAGTCATGTAATAGAACAAACCACTGCTGCGAGCAGAAGGCTAAATGTAATATGTTCTATGACCTTATAACGAATTAGTCATAACTTGGTTTTAGTTACTGTACAATGAAGGTTTTGTTCTTTAAAAAAAAAAAAAAACAGTTAAGAACAAATTCTTATTTACAGTGACAGCCTAACCCGGCCAAAGACTCCCCTAACCCAGACGACGCTGGGCCCATTGTGCGCTACCCTATGGGACTCCCGATAACGTCTTGTTGTGATACAGCCCGGGATCTAACCCGGGTTTGTAGTGACACCTAGAGCACTGCGATGCAGTGCCGTAGACCGCTGCGCCACTCCCAAGGCTCTGTATCAGTCCGAGAGTATTACCAAACAATAGATGGCCTGTATACTAATCATGTCATTGCATTCATCACTACTTGTATTTGTATTGTTGAATGCACCGAGATGCCCGTTATTAATTAATAAACTACTAGCACACGGCTCAGACACCTATTCATACCCCACAAGACATGCCACCGGAGGTCTCTTCACAGTCCCCAAGTCCAGAATTCCACATCAAGTAACTCATGCAGGAGTAAAATCTGATTTTTTTTTTAAATGACAAAAAATACACCTTCTGGAACAGTGGGGACTGTGAAGATACACACAGGCACAGACACACACACATGATAACATCCACACGTACACATCCATTTTGTGTTGTAGCTACTGTATGTGGTGATAGAGTAGTGGCCCGAGGGAGCACACTTAATGTGTTGTGAAATCCGTTGTGAAATGCAACGTTTTAATTTGATATAAGTGCCTTCATTTTGCTGGACCCCAGGAAGAGAATGGGATCCATAATAAATACAAATACCATAAGAAACAACATCATTATTCTAGGACATGTTATATGGTCACAGGGAGTCAATGGCATAACATAGACACAGTGAAGGGCAATGAAGACGTGTGCCAGAACTACAATGACGACGTCCAATTTTATCACAAATGCCACTTGAAATGCCCCCAAGAATGTGTACAATAATTTTCAAAGCTTAATTTGATTTCTGATAAATCTTTCTCTGAAGTATTTCCAAGCCTTTAAAAACAGAGCCACTGTTTTATTTCCTCTACTAGTTGTGAGTACAGAGTTAAGGGTACGTAAATGGGGAGACTGGCTACTTTAGGTTTGGCAGCATGGCGTGGGTGTTCTCTCCTCTCCCCCTTGTTGTTTGACCTCCTCCTGTCAGTGTGAGGCCCCCAGCCCTCCCATGAGCTTGGCCTTTGCAGTAGGTCAACAGGGAGCATCCATTTATCAGAGCCTGGCTGCAACAGACAACATCCCAGCAGTGTGGCAAAGCTGAACCATTGTGTGAGCTGAGGCGCTTCCTGTGATTGTCGCGCTAACTCGCTAGCATCAAAAGTCAATAGCTAGCGTGCCATATACAGACGTCTGTCTGTCCATAGGGGGGAGTGAGTTCACTGTGAGTTGAAAACATCCACCGCTCTCTGATGTCAGTGACCTGTGTGTCTGTTTACATTCCATAGAATGGATAAGCCTGCAGTGCTGTGTAACCACCCAGGGACTATGCTGTCCGTGGAGGCTGTTCTGGGATCAGGTGTGTGTTTGAAATGCTAGGGGTCCCCTTGTAAGCGGACAGGGCTGGTGGAGATCTTATGTGTTCAATATGTGTCTTCTATGGCTTTCTTTTTATTTCTAGTCCTGGATGAACCTCATGTACAGAGGTCAGTAATGTGGCATGTGTTTTTTGAGTGTGTGAGTGTGAGTGTGTGTGTGTGTGTGTGTGTGTGTGTGTGTGTGTGTGTGTGTGTGTGTGTGTGTGTGTGTGTGTGTGTGTGTGTGTGTGTGTGTGTGTGTGTGTGTGTGTGTGTGTGTGTGTGTGTGTGTGTGTGTGTGTGTGTGTGTGTGTGTGTGTGTCAGGGTTTCCATTAGAAAAAACACTATTCCTTGTGTTTATGTTGTATATGCAAAACTTTATAGCCTATTGTTTTACTGGTTTGAAGGCTTGAAGTTCTGACTAGCTTGTGTTAGGATCTAATTCTCAGAGTAAAAAACTCTATTTGAAATGTCAAACTCTGATTTCTGAGAACAGTTCCATAATGCTGTGCAAACTATTGTTCTAATTCTGAGTAAAAACTCACCGGACACTATGAAAGCTCAAACCAAGTTTATTCTTCCCAGAGGATCAATACAGCTGCATTAGACAAGGGCATATTCACACAAGCACTGCTATTTAAACCTTTCTCCTAGGCTGAGTCTCTTCCTACACATCTGAACAAACATTGTACCTTTATTGCTAGGCAGGACACTAAGTGATACGGGCCATAAACTTTTCCTTCTCCCTTAACGTGACCTGACCTGACCTCGACCCTCTTCATCGCTAATCCATGGCTCTCTCCCCTTATCAATGCCTGCCACGTGATCACTTTCCCTACACTCAGTCCATTCCTAGCTTAATCATCACTAATCTCAGAGTAAGTTGTAAGTTAGTTGAAAAATGGCGCCGACAGAGATGGTCGCGTTCTTAGGAAACTATGCAGTATTTTATTTTTTATTTTTTATTATTTCTTACATTGTTAGCCCAGAAAATCTCAAGTGTTATTACACACAGCCGGGAATAACTATTGGATTTAAGAGCAACGTCAATTTACCAACATTACGACCGACCAGGAATACGACTTTCCAGAAGCGGATCCTCTGTTTGGCCCACCACCCAGGACAATGGATCGGATCCCAGTAGGCGACCCAAAACAACAGCGCCGCAGAAGGGGCAGACGGAGCGGTCTTCTGGTCAGAAGAATTCTCTGCGATTATAATTCCAGCTGTGTACACCCCTCGAGCAGACACCTCGACGGCCCTGAAAGAACTTCATTGGACTCTATGTAAACTGGAAACCATATATCATGAGGCTGCATTTATTGTATATTCTATATCATTTCTAATCTAAATACCGCGATGCATACAAAGCCCTCCCTCGCCCTCCTTTCGGCAAATCTGACCACGACTCCATTTTGTTGCACCCAGCCTATAGACAGAAACTAAAACAGGAAACGCACGTGCTCAAGTCTGTTCAACACTGATCCAACCAATCGAATTCCACGCTTCAAGATTGCTTCATTCACGTGGACTGGGATATGTTCTGGATAGCCTCAGACAACAACATTGATGTATACGCTGATTCGGGGAGCGAGTTTATTAGCAAGTGCATCGGTGATGTTGTACACAGGGTGACTATTAAAACCTTCGCCAACCAAAAAACGTGGATTGATGGCAGCCTTCACACAAATCTGAAAGCGCAAACCACTGCTTTTAATCATGGCAAGGCGACCAGAAACATGACCGAATACAAACAGTGTAGCTATTCCCTCCACAAGACAATCAAACAAGCTAAGTGACAGTATAGAGACAAAGTAGATTCGCAATTCAACGGCTCAGACACGAGACGTATGTGGCAGTCAATCACGGATTACAAAAAGAAAACCAGCCCCGTCACGGACATGGACATCTTGCTCCCAGACAAATTAAACAACTTCTTTGCTTGCTTTGAGGACAATACAGTGCCACTGACAGGGCCCGCTACCAAAACCTGAAGGCTCTCCTTCACCGCGGCCAACGTGAGTAAAACATTTAAACGCGTTAACCCTCGCAAGGCTGCCGGCCCAGACGGCATCCCTAGTCGCATCCTCGGAGCATGCGCAGACCAGCTGGCTGATGTGTTTACGGACATATTCAATCAATCCCTATCCCAGTCTGCTGTCACCACATGCTTCAAGAGGGCCACCATTGTTCCTGTTCCCAAGAAAGCTAAGGTAACTGAACTAAATGACTATCGCCCCGTTGTGAAATTGTTAGAATACTTGTTAGATATTACTGCACGGTCGGAACTAGAAGCACAAGCATTTCGCTACACTTGCATTATCATCTGCTAACCATGTGTATGTGACCAATAACATTTGATTTCATTTGATCCGTGGCTCTCTCCCCTTTTCAGTGCTGCCACATGCGATCGCTTCCCTTCACTCAACACATTCCA
This sequence comes from Salvelinus fontinalis, assembly GCF_029448725.1. Lineage (NCBI taxonomy): Eukaryota > Metazoa > Chordata > Actinopteri > Salmoniformes > Salmonidae > Salvelinus > Salvelinus fontinalis. The sequence continues at coordinate 7,431,565 of NC_074672.1, forward strand.
AGCTTAATTGCACCCACTATATACCTTCCTCCATACCTAACCATTCACTTCTGGTGTAGACCCTCTAAACCTAAGCACTCAATATTTCAATAGGATCCCTGATATAATGTAAATGGTATACATTACCCTCTCTCCACCAGTGACATGAATAAGTATATGTCATATTTTCAGAACCCAACACTTGTTATGACATGTATTATTTGAGTTAGGCACACAGAATTATCCCCACGGAGGAGTGGCTTCTATAGAGGAACTTTGAATGTCTTTTAACTTCCCGAGAGTTGGCTCAAAGCTGCAATATGTAACTTTTTGGGTGACCCAACAAAATTCACAAAGAAATATGAGTTATAGAGCTGTCATTCTCATTGAAAGCAAGTCTAAGAAGCGGTAGATCTGTTCTATGTGTGCTATTTCTATGCTTCCTTTTCTTCAGTTTAGTTTTTGCATCTTTTACTTTCGGTCTTGTACACCAGCTTCAAACAATTGAAAATACAATATTTTTGGTTGTGGAAAATATATTTCATGGTTTATATGGTACAATGATTCTCTACACTATAGTTGCTTGTTTTGTCACATAAACTGAAATTAGGCAAACTATTAGAATTTTAGCAACCAGGAAAAGGCGGAGCAATTTCTGCATATTTCACCTTTAACTTTAGCCGGCTGACAAGCTTGTGTGTGCAGAGTGGCACCATAACTAAAAACACATCTTACCTTTTTTGTAGTTAATAAATCCAATGTGAAACAAGTTAACTATAGTATCCTTTTACTAGCATTGAAAAAGTAAATCCATTCTTCTCTAATTAAAATTCCTAATTTCTGAATCATGCTTGTAACGTTAGTAGCCTAAACGCGCACACACACTGGCAAAGATTTTCACCTGGCAGGCAGACACATTTCTGAGTGACAGAGTGAGGGCTATGCATAGGTGCTTTGTTGCGTTTTTTTTGTAGATCCATAAAATAAAACTGTTTCTCATGCTTTTAAAATAATGTTACTAGCTGGTTCCAATGCTTTAAAAAGAACAGTTCTGTTATGGAACAGTATAGATCACTTTCTTCCTGTTTTGATTTTGTTCCTCATCAAAATGATTTTCTGGTTTTCAGTTCTGTTCCCTGAACTGGTTCCAGCCCCTGGGTGTAAGTGTATGTGTATTTCTGCGTGTCTGTGTGTGACTGTGTCTGTGTATGACTGTGTCTGTGTGTGACTGTGTCTGTGTATGACTGTGTCTGTGTGTGCAAGATGAGAAAGCAGATGCTAACACCACCACCAACCCATATGACTAACATGGAGAGGGAGCATTGGGAGCAGCTTGAGGCTGTTGTTTATCAGGACGAGTCGGTACGGCACTCAGATGGACCAATCAGTCCTATCCTGTCACTCTGACTCATGTCAGCTGTCAATGTCACTCCACTTTGAAGCCGTTGCCGTTCATAAGCATGATGCTGTTCATAAGCTTTTATGAACTGTTAAGAGAGAGCTGCATTGTAGCAAAGCAGCACTTGAAACACACAGCACAAATACAACCCTCTCATTGTCACTGCTCTGCTCTGCCCGGCTCATTTGCTTTATTGGGTCAAGTGTTTGGCTGTTTAGACTCCCTCTCACTTATAGTACCAACTCTTAACGCAAATTCTCTCTCTTAGCTCTTATTTGGAAGCCTTTGAGGTTTAATAGAGCACATCGATAGTATTTTTCTCCAGTCGATATCCAAGCCTGGCCAGTGAGCCTATGTAATCTAGGACCAAGCTATTCTGTGGGTCTATTGCCCTCTGATGGCAGCTAGCAGCACTGGTCTCCTCTGTAGCACAGCCAAACTGATCTGGGTTCAGCTTTTAGAAAGGGAAAATGGTAATCCTAACCAGGTAATGTGTTTTTGATCATCTGGCATACAGACGGTAGCCAGTTCAGGTTGAGTCAGGTAGATAGTGGTCTCTAGTGACAGCCTTAACTGATTTGGTTCTGGGTACCCTGATTAGGTAGATGGATTGAACTATGCACAACAACCATGGCTTTGTTTTGTTGTTAATTAAAATTGCTTGCCTGGTTACAGACTTTGGGTAAACATGTTTTTTTTGTGTGGTGTTAGCTGGCTAAGAATGAGAAATGTGGGCTTCAACTCTGGTTGTTAACTATGTGTGTTGTGCCTGGCTGCCTCTCAAGAAGTGTGGGGAAATCTTTGTGACGTGTATGCCGATGGGTACCATACATGCCACACAACCAGGTAGCCTAGTGGTTAGAGTGTTGGGCCAGTAACTGAAAGGTTGCTAGATCGAATTCCCGAGCTGACAAGTTAAAAATCTGTCGTTCTGTCCCTGAACAAGGCAGTTAACCAACTGTTCCTAGGCCATCATTGTAAATATGAATTTGTTCTTAACTGACTTGTCTGGTTAAATAAAAAATACAAGGTTTTGATTAGTTGTTAATAAAAAATGCTTGTCTGATTACACATTTTGGGTAAGCATGTTTGTTTTTGTGTGGCATTAGTTGGCTAAGAACGATGAATTTTGAGACTAGGTGTTTGGTGCTTGGCTGCGTCTCAGAAGTGGGGAGAAGCATTGTTGTGACCAGTGACATGTGGTGAGGTCTGAGGCCGTGCATGCGCTTTCTATTGTGCCCGCCCCGTTTCCCGTCTCACACACGCACGCACAAACACACACTCATAAACCAGATTTTTGCTACAGTGTTTATTGATATGATCACAACGATAACCTTCAACCAACCACAACCAACCGTCAAACAGCAGCAGGTAGGGGCGCAACCATTAGGCACACATTCACAGGCCCTAATAGCTTGTGCCCCACGCAACTGCCCTGCACAAACAGGTGACTTTCAGCACCACAGACAGCGACCCAAATGCCAGTGAGTAGGTTGAACGTTACTAGACAGAGCTACACACACTATGCCTAGTAGTCAGCGCTACTGATTTAATATATATATACTTAGGCAATAGACATGTAATGTATTAATAACAGACGGCGGTACTGTAAATAAACACTGGCACTTAACGTTTACTTGTGAACAAAGTCCATCCCTCTATCCTTCCGGGTAAAGACATCAGTGACTGAACTGTAAAACTCATCCCCGTTGGCCCTCTGTTTTAAGTCTCTTGTTCTCGATGGGATGGAGACGATGCCAAGGGATGAGAGTAGTCCTTGATCGATCCAGTTCTGGCTGTGTATTTATCCATTTCAGCTCAGAAACTGTACTCTCAACGGATGCTGTTGTGGTGAGGACCAGATGTAGTAACTTTGTCACCTTGGGGACAGTCTGTGTCAGGTCATTCTAGAACAAAAAGCTGTCCAGGTGATTTGTCTCATACCACTTGTGAACTTTACAATCCAACAAGATCAGCCTTAAGTCTAACAAAATCGAATTTTGGCATGTTTTTGACAGACTTTTGTGACATTTTATTCATATTTTTTCAGTCCACTAAGCCAAGGAAATTAAGTTCACCAACGTGGTCAAACCTGGCTCTCATCTGAACATTGGTATTGTCCAATATGTTCTAGTCGATTTGTGCCCTCTCTACTCCGATCGTCAGTTTACTACGAGTTTTGCTTCCTGCCAAGCCCAGTTAATTGCATTTCTGCTCAAATCGCTCATGGAAACGATCAGTCTTGTCGCTACCGTTCCAGTGCTTTCATTGTGTCACTGATACGGGTACGGCAGAAACCCATATCCATCGCTTTGTTCTGCAGAACACGGAAGAGCGTGTCTGTGTCATTGAAAACATGAGCAAAAAGCAAACACGGTGGTGTTCTTTAAATGGGTTGATAACAGACATTTCTTTTCAGCAAATGCATTTCATAGTTCCACATAGTTGCCCCTGGGCCTGTTTGATGAGCTGACACTCACCGTTGCCACGAAATGCCAACTCCTGTTTACCTAGGTAGCATGATGTACTGTAGCATTAATTAGCTAGGTCTTTCAAAATCTCATGGTTCTCTTTTACCTTCGCTTTGTGCATGCTGATGTTCAGTCACAACTGTTAGTTCAATGCCGGATCTCTCTGTGAACTGCCAAATATCTTAAGAGCTTTCTGGCTTTGGATGTGAGACACAGATTTCTCATGCTTGTTCGGTGCTATAGGCAAGTTGTTCACGTTGCAGTAACTGGCTCTTGTCCACACACTGTCTCTGGTGGAGAACAGCAGGCAGGGCAAGCAGTAGTCGGCTGTTAGCAGCACAGATACAGAGCCAGTCTTTCCATTGATACCACTTAGATTGAAGTGATCGTGTTATTTTCAGTCGCTTCCTTTGATTTGGGTCCCTCAACTCAGGTGTTGGTCTTCCGTCTCTTATCAGCCTCAGTTTCTCAAGAAAATACAACGTTTTAAACTGTTTGATGCAATATGTTAGCCATCCTGATCAGCTTACTTCCAGTAAAACAAACGTAACCGCTAAAAGGCAGGAGATGACGTGTGTTGTCCATAGGCGGGAGCGAGCTTGGCCTTTCCTTCTGCCTATCCCATAATTTTGTTCATGCCAACACGCATGCCCATTTATTATGAGTGCAATTAAAATGAATGGGACACATTTGACACATGAAAGGCAGCGAGTTCTAGGCCTGCCTTTCGATGTCCGTTAGCTGGCAGTATACGGTAGAAACAGGCCAAGTCCTGTCAATGTCTTGCATTGAGTTTGGCTTTTGAAGGGCGGGAGAAAGGTACAAGGCTGACTTTCCCCTGGCCTCCTTGTGCATTTTGTATCAGATCACTGTACATTTGTCAAATACTAGCTCTCAAATCGATTTTCTCATGCAGAAAAAAACATGAATATGATAAAATGATTATTTATAAAATGTAAATTAATTTATTTTTCATTACTGTTATTTTTTCATTCATTTTCTGCCTACCCTGACCGCACGTCAATGGTCGTGACATCGGGTGTGCGTATGCGTGCAGGACCAGTGCCAGGCCTTTGGATGCCCTCACCTGCCTTTGTCCTGCTCGATCTTGTTTGAATGAATCCCTTATTCCCACACTGACTGTGTGTCTTGGTCTCCTTGCCTATTGCCTCTGCAGCAAGAAGCCGGCCGGCATTCTCACACCCTCCCATGACCACATGTTCATCTGCCCGTGTGAATACTACTGTCAATTGCTCACATACTTGTCCCCGTCTATCTTGTTATTTCTTTCTCACTCATTCTCTCTGTTTGCTTGATAATCGGAGCCTCATGTCGAAGGTCTTTTCTTTCCTTGGGCGTGTGACTTAGAAGTCCATGGTCATCACGTCTGAAGGAGTTCTCTCCAATCCCTTGAAAGTGTGAAGATGTGGCAACAAAAATATACACGCAACATGTAAGGTGTTGGTCGCCTGTTACATGAGCTGAAGTAAAAGATCCTGGAAATGTTCCATACACACGAAAAGCTTATTTCTCTCATTGTGTGCACACATTTCTTTACATCCCTGCTAGTGAGCGTTTCTCCTTTGCCAAGATAATCCATCCACCTGACAGGTGTAGAATATCAAGAATCTGATTAAACACAATGGTCATTACACAGGTGCACCTTGTGCTGAGGACATTAAAAGGCCACTCCAAAATGTACAGTATTCTCACACAACAAAATGCCACTGATATCAAATGTTTTGAGGGAGCCCACAATTGGCATTCTGACTGCAGTAATGTCCAACCGAGCTATTGCCAGAGAATGTACGGTTAATTTCTCTACCATAAGCCGCCTCCAAATTCGTTTTTGAGAATTTGGCAGTACATCCAACCAGCCTCACAACCGCAGACCACGGTTGTATGGCGTTGTGTAGGGAAGCGCTTTGCTGATGTCAACGTTGTGAACAGAGTGCCCCATGGTAGAGGTGGGGTTATGGTATGAGCAGGCGTAAGCTACGAACAACGAACACAATGGCATTTTATCAATGGGAATTTGAATGCACAGATCTACTGTGACGAGTCCTGAGGCCCATTGTCTGCCGCCGTCACCTTTCAACTTGATAATGCACGGCCCCATGTCACAAGGATCTGTACACAATTCCTGGGAGCTGAAAATGTCCCATTGAGCATGTTTGTGATGATCTGGATTGACAGGTACGACGGTGAGTTCCAGTTCTCGCCAATATCCAGCAACTCCGCACAGCCATTGAAGAGGAGTGGGACAACATTCCACAAGCCACAATCAACAGCCTGATCAACTCTATGTGAAGGAGAAGTGTCGCGCTGCATGAGGCAAATGGTGGTCACACCAGCTACTGACTGGTTTTCTGATCCACGCCCTACCTTTGTTTTAAGGTATTTGTGACTTAACAGATGCATACCTGTATTCTCATTCATGTGAAATCCATAGATTAGGGCCTAATGTATTTATTTGAATTGACTGATTTCCTTATATGAGCTGTAACTCAGTAGTGTTTGAAATTGTTGCATTTATATTTTGTTCAGTATATTTTATTTGTTTGATAATGTTTGTTGTTTTTGGTGAAACATGACTTGTGCACTACATAATACGTTTGCGTACTAAGTAGTGTGCTTGTGTGGAACATCAGTGTCCTCCTTGTGACACTTCCATTGGAGTGGCAGCTTGCCTAAATTGCAAGGTGTTTTTCAAGACATCCACCAGAGGGAGGTGATGCATTGGCAGTGAAATGGACATGATCCTCTCCTCTACTCCTCTCCTCTAAGAGCCCCTAGTATCGATCTCTCCAATCCCTTTAAGGTGAGACCTAGAAAGCCCAAATCAAGACTAAATCTTTCCAGCGGCACGTTAAGTGGGGGGGGGGGGGGGGGCATCTGGTGTGGTGTGTGTAGCAGCCCCCCTCTTCTCTGTCCTCCACACCCCAGGTTCAGAGACCACCCCATTTCCGACCCAGAAAATACCACCCCCCTCCCCTCCGCTACCCTCCACACACACCACCCCATAGTCCTGTGGCCCTGTGCCCCCACCCCATCACCCCTTAATTGCACATATCTCCCCCATTTCCCCTCCATGACGTCTGACTGAGTCCCCTGGGAGACTAGGGTGCGGAGTCCATTTGCAGATCTTGTCGGGGGGGGGGGGCGAAGTCTGAAGTTTACATACACCTTAGCCAAGTACATTTAAACTCAGTTTCACAATTTCTGACATTTAATCCGAGTAAAAATTCCCTGTCTTAGGTCAGTTAGGATCACCACTTTATTTTAAGAATGTGAAATGTCAGAATATTAGTAGAGAGAATGACTTATTTCAGCTTTTATTTCTTTCATCACATTCCCAGTGGGTCAGAAGTTTACATACACTCAATTAGTATTTGGTAGCATTGCCTTTAAATTGTTTAACTTGGGTCAAACGTTCCGGGTAGCCTTCCACAAGCTTCCCACAATAAATTGGGTGCATTTAGGCCCATTTCTCCTGACAGAGCTGCTGTAACTGAGTCAGGTTTGTAGGCATCCTTGCTCACACACGCTTTTTCAGTTCTGCCCACAAGTTTTCGATAGGATTGAGGTCAGGGCTTTGTGATGGCCACTTCAATACCTTGACTTTGTTGTCCTTAAGCCATTTTGCCACAACTTTGGAAGTATGCTTGGGGTCATTGTCCATTTGGAAGACCCATTTGCGACCATGCTTTAACTTTCTCAAATCAAATTCAAATCAAATCAAATTGTATTTGTCACATACACATGGTTAGCATATGTTAATGCGAGTGTAGCGAAATGCTTGTGCTTCTAGTACCAACCATGCAGTAATAACCAACGAGTAATCTAACCTAACAATTTCACAACAGCTACCTTATACACACAAGTGTAAAGGGATGAAGAATATGTACATAAAGATATATGAATGAGTGATGGTACAGAACGGCATAGGCAAGATGCAGTAGTTGGTATCGAGTACAGTATGTAACAATGAGATGAGTAATGTAGGGTGTATAAACATTATATTAAGTGTCATTGTTTAAAGTGGCTAGTGATACATGTATTACATAAAGATGGCAAGATGCAGTAGGTGGTATAGAGTACAGTATATACATATGAGATGCGTAATGTAGGGAATGTAAACATTATATTAAGTGGCATTGTTTAAAGTGGCTAGTGATATATTTATTATGGCAGCAGCCACTCAATGTTAGTGGTGGCTGTTTAACAGTCTGATGGCCTTGAGATAGAAGCTGTTTTTCAGTCTCTCGGTCCCTGCTTTGATGTACCTGTACTGACCTCGCCTTCTGGATGATAGCGGGGTGAACAGGCAGTGGCTCGGGTGGTTGTTGTCCTTGATGATCTTTATGGCCTTCCTGTGACATCGGGTGGTGTAGGTGTTCTGGAGGGCAGGTAGTTTGCCCCCAGTGATGCGTTGTGCAGACCTCACTACTCTCTGGAGAGCCTTACGGTTGTGGGCGGAGCAGTTGCCGTACCAGGTGGTGATACAGCCGAATTTCTTCAGCCTCCTGTGGTTGAAGAGGCGCTGCTGCGCCTTCTTCACCACGCTGTCTGTGTGGGTGGACCAATTCAGTTTGTCCGTGATGTGTACGCCGAGGAACTTAAAACTTTCTACCCTCTCCACTACTGTTCCGTCGATGTGGATAGGGGGGTGCTCTCTCTGCTGTTTCCTGAAGTCCACGATCATCTCCTTTGTTTTGTTGACGTTGAGTGTGAGGTTATTTTACTGACACCACACTCCGAGGGCCCTCACCTCCTCCCTGTAGGCCGTCTCGTTGTTGTTGGTAAGCAAGCCTACCACTGTAGTGTCGTCTGCAAACTTGATGATTGAGTTGGAGGCGTGCATGACCACGCAGTTGTGGGTGAACAGGGAGTACAGGAGAGGGCTCAGAACGCACCCTTGTGGGGCCCCAGTGTTGAGGATCAGCGGGGTGGAGATATTGTTACCTACCCTCACCACCTGGGGGGCAGCCCGTCAGGAAGTCCAGTACCCAGTTGCACAGGGCGGGGTCGAGACCCAGCGTCTCAAGCTTGATGACGAGTTGGTGGGTACTATGGTGTTAAATGCTGAGCTTTAGTCGATGAACAGCATTCTCACATAGGTATTCCTCTTGTCCAGATGGGTTAGGGCAGTGTGTAGTGTGTTTGCGATTGCATCGTCTGTGGACCTGTTGGGGCGGAAAGCAAATTGGAGTGGGTCTAGGGTGTCAAGTAGGGTGGAGGTGATATGGTCCTTGACTAGTCTCTCTAAGCACTTCATGATGACGGAAGTGCAATGGGGTGGTAGTCATTAGGAAAAAGGGGGAGGCTTGCAAGCTGAAGAACACCATCCCAACCATGAAGCACGGGGGTGGCAGCATCATATTGTGGGGGTGCTTTGCGGCAGGAGGGACTGGTGCACTTCACAAAATGGTCATTATGGCCAAAAAGTTATATTTTTGTTTTATCAGACCAGAGGACATTTCTCCAAAAAGTACGATCTTGTTCCCCATTTGCAGTTACAAACCGTAGTCTGGCTTTTTTAATGGCGGTTTTGGAGCAGTGGCTTCTTCCTTGCTGAGTGGCCTTTCAGGTTATGTCGATATAGGACTCGTTTTACTGTGGATATAGATACTTTTGTACCTGTTTCCTCCAGCATCTTCACAAGGTCCTTTGCTGTTGTTCTGGGATTGATTTGCACTTTTCACACTAAAGTACGTTCATCTCTAGGAGACAAAATGCGTCTCCTTCCTGAGCGGAATGACGGCTGCGTGGTCCCATGGTGTTTATACTTGCATACTATTGTTTCTACAGATGAACGTAGTACCTTCAGGTGTTCCGAAATTGCTCCCAAGGATGAACCAGACTTGTGGATGTCTACAATTTTTTTTCTGAGGTCTTGGCTGATTTCTTTAGATTTTCCTGGGATGTCAAGCAAAGAGGCACTGAGTTTAAAGGTAGGCCTTGAAATACATCCACAGGTACACCTCCAATTTGCTCAAATTATGTAAATTAGCCTATCAGAAGCTTCTAAAGCCATGACATATTTTCTGGAATTTTCCAAGCTGTTTAAAGGCACAGTCAACTAGTGTATGTAAACTTCTGAACCACTGGAATTGTGACACAGTGAACTATAAGTGAAATAATTTGTCTGTAAACAATTATTGTAAAAATTACTTGTGTCATGCACAAAGTAATGTCCTAACCGACTTGCCAAAACTATAGTTTGTTTATAAGAAATTTGTGGAGTGGTTGAAAAACTAGTTTTAATGACTCCAACCTAAGTGTATGTAAACTTCCGACTTCAACTGTATGCGTGTCACTCAAGCCCCAGTTCGAGGTGACCCAGCTACAGTATCCCATTAGAAAATGAAGCCAGTTTGAAACCCCCTCCCTGTGTAGGCAAGGCCCTCTCAATGATTCACACACCACAAAATGCAGCTGTTCTTGCCTGCTTTTGGGCGTTATACTAATTGGAATGTAATAACAAGAGATACAGTTTTACCGCTATTTCAGAATGAAGCATCCGCCCCTAGCTACTGGAACATGAGAAGTGTCAGATGGACTTCCTTTTTAAGAACCATGTTGCATCCCACTCGATCTAGGTTCCATGGCACCAATTGCCATCTTGACACTGATGAATTTCGATGTTGACACATTTTTGGCTGTGGTGCCGAGTTCTTGCTAATGCCCGAGAGCGCCACGAGGCTTGTTTGTGACCACATTGCAGAGGAATAGATATGGAGCATATGGTCTTTATAACGAAGGCCTGAGCATGGACTACTTTCGCTCTAATGGAATTACGCAGCGTAACTCGAGTGGGAGGAAGCCTCTGGAAAACCATGAGAACACTGAGATCCTATGGGAAAAAGACTGTTTTGCCTACAACGTGTTGGCAGTATTTTATTGATGTCATGATGTCATAGACAATTGATTAAAGAGAAAATACACTGGCGGCACTGAGTTTCGTGCAAACACAAAACCAAACAATCAAACATAGAAGAAGTGGTGTAAAGTACTTCAGTAAAACTACTTTAAATGACTTCTTTAAGTCGTTTTTTGGGGTATTTGTACTTTACTATTTATATTTTTGACTACTTTTACTCCACTTCATTCCTAAAGTAATGTTTCCCTGACACCCAAAAGTACTCGTTAGATTTTGAATGCTTAGCAGGACAGGAAATGTATCCAAATCATACACTTCTCAAGAGAACATCCCTGGTCATCCCTACTGCCTCTGATCTGGAGGACTCACTAAACAGAGAGCATCCCTGGTCATCCCTACTGCCTCTGATCTGGAGGACTCACTAAACAGAGAACATCCCTGGTCATCCCTACTGCCTTTGATCTGGAGGACTCACTAAACAGAGAACATCCCTGGTCATCCTTACTGCCTCTGATCTGGAGGACTCACTAAACAGAGAACATCCCTGGCCATCCCTACTGCATTTGATCTGGAGGATTCACTAAACAGAGAACATCCCTGGTCATCCCTACTGCCTTTGATCTGGAGGACTCACTAAACAGAGAACATCCCTGGTCATCCCTACTGCCTCTGATCTGGAGGACTCACTAAACAGAGAACATCCCTGGTCATCCCTACTGCCTCTGATCTGGCGGACTCACTAAACAGAGAACATCCCTGGTCATCCTTACTGCCTCTGATCTGGTGGACTCACTAAACAGAGAACATCCCTGGTCATCCCTACTGCCTCTGATCTGGAGAACTCACTAAACAGAGAACATCCCTGGTCATCCCGATCTGGTGGACTCACTAAACAGAGAACATCCCTGGTCATCCCTACTGCCTCTGATCTGGCGGACTCACTAAACACGAATGAGTGTTGGAGAGTGCCCCTGGCTATCCGTAAATTTGAAAAACACACGAAAATTGTGCCATCTGGTTGGCTTAATATAAGGGATGATAAATGATTTACTTTTGATACTTAAGTATATTTAAGCAATTACATTTACTTTTGATACTTAAGTATGTTTAAAACAAAATATATTTTTACTTTAACTCACATAGTATTTTACTGGGTGACTCACTTTTGCTTGAGTCATTTTCTATGAAGGTATCTTTACTTTTACTCAAGTATGACAATTGGATACTTTTTCCACCACTGCGTATAAGCGGGAAAAGTATTGTTTTGTTTAAAAAAAACGATTTCACTTGACTCATTAATGTCTTTGTGAGTAATTTGGAAATGGCTTGTGAAATCTTGAGTTATACATTTACATTTCCCATAAGTGTGTTCCTCCATTATTTCGCGAAATTATGCATTAATCCATTGTAAGGCAAATTGAATAAATTGGTTTGGGGATTTATTTAGCTATGTGCCTTATGAGGTAACTGTCCCCCATGGTAAGCCCATTCCAAAATAGATTATGATGCTCTAATTATATATTTTCATACTGACTAAACCTTGAAACCAAGTGAACGTATTCCCCCCCCCCCCCTTTCAATGTCATCTTCATTCTAATCCTTTTCCCTTTTCCTTTTAATGGCAGTAAATGTAACAAGGAAACATTGTTATCGGGCTCTTTCTATTACTATGTATACTCTAGGCTAAGCGATTGTGTACTCAAAGCAAAAAATGTTCTCGCTCGCTTTCTGTTGGAATATTAAACAGGCTTCTGTTAAAAGAGACATTATTATGACTTCCTCGTCATGTAGAAATTCGGGAAGAAGAGGAGTGAATAAAACAGAGAAGAATGGAACAAAAATCCATTTAGGGCCTATGATGTTTAGATGGAGGGAGGCGGTTGGGTGAGAGAGATTGAGAAGGATGGAGGGAAATACTGCAAGGGGGCATGGGGATGGGGCGTAATTGGCACTTGTGTCTGTCTTGTCACATGCCTGTTTAATTGGCGTGCCGAGAGGTCAGTTTTAAAATGAGCAGGGATTTGTAGGGTGTGTGTGTGTGTGTGTGGTTTGTGCACATATTTGTGAGAGCACGTGTGTGTGTTTTTGGATGGTGGGTTTCACCAAGCCAAGCTTTGGTGTGTCTCTTGAGGACACCAGAGCATCAACTCATCAGCATAAAGCATTAAACATTTAGACTGACCTACAAAACATTGCAGCCGCTCACTCATCACTACAGATCTCTGCTTGCTTGCCTGCCTTGCTTGAGGAGGAGTACCCCCTTTTCATAATTACCATCCACCCAAACACCCACGCCTCTTTGCAATTATCAGCTCCATTTCTCTTGTTTTCTGTGGGATAATGAAGATGGAACGATCCAACGTGGAGGGAAGGGGGTGTCATTCGCTACAATAGACAACATAATGCAATTTGGACATGTGACAAACCTTATGCTTGATGGTGTGCTTTAGCCACCTTAAATCCAACAATTTATCAATTCAAGCTCTTTGTTAACTTTTCTGTGGCAATGCTACTTGTTCAAGACTGGTACTCACACATCACATAGTCATTGGCTTAACATTACTAGTTTATGGCCTTCAAGTTGTTGATTTTGCCAATTAATAGTTGAACAATGATAAACACATACAAGATTCGTTTTTATTTAGGGAGTGTTGTCGATGGGGAAATGGCTACTGCTTTTAAAATACTTTATTTGTAAAATGTCCATTACAGAAAGTGCATTAGCATCATTCTCATGTCACGGTACTGCTTATATTATCTGACGCAAATGTCCTTTGTTAGCAATGAACAGCTAGCTGAGTGTGTGGCAAGGTGGTGTTGTGTCAATAGAGAGGGAGAGAGAAGGGGGGACAGACTGGATGCTGTTTTTTCTCTCTTTGTCCATCATTCGGCCTGAATGTGTGACGGACGGGGTGATGGAAATTGATTTCCGAGTGAATTATTCGGGGGCCCTCAGCCTCTGAGACACAATAAGTGCCACGGTCTCTTCTCTCTCCTAGGAATGCATCTTAATTTGTTCATTTCAATATGCCAGGCCCATTCTCGGGCCTCTTCCAGCTCCGCTGTCGGCAGAGCGGACCAGCTGTTACCTGTCTATTATAATTTAGCCGTCTGATCGATTAAATGGAGAATGATGCGTTGAGAGAAAGGGGAGGGGGACATAGAGCTATAATGACTAGAGTGAAGGGATTTATTTTTTTAGAAGTACCTGTCTGTTTAAATATTTTTCTCTGATTGATAGAATGGGGAATGATAAGTTAGGAGGGAAATATAGAACTACAATGACTAGAGTGAGGTGATGAATGTTTTCTCTATGTCACACCCTGACCTTAGTTATCTTTGTTTTCTTTATTATTTTGGTTAGGTCAGGGTGTGACATGGGTGATATATGTGTTTTGTTCCTGTCTAAGGGTTTTTGTATGTCTATGGGTGTTTTCTAGTCTAGGTGTTATATACCTATGGTTGCCTAGATTGGTTCTCAATTAGAGGCAGCTGTTTATCGTTGTCTCTGATTGGGAACCATATTTAGGCAGCCATATTCCTTGGGTAGTTCGTGGGTTATTATCTATATGTAAGTTGCCTGTGTCTGCACTTGTCATTTATAGCTTCACGTTTGTTTTTGTTGTTTTGTATTAGTCTGTTTAGTGTTTCTCTTCGTTTATTAAATAGAAGTATGTATTCGTATCAAGCTGCGCCTTGGTCCTCCTCTCTTCCACCATACGATGAACGTGACACTCTAGCTGTTCCTGTCTCTTACACTAACTGCCTGACCTACACCTAACTTGTTTTTTAAATGATATGAGCAAAGAATATATTATTTGGGACGGCAAGCCCGCAAAAAGAAATGGGCCTATTTATGTAACGAGGGCTTAAATGATTCAATATTAAAGTAATTGAACCTCTCATGCTTCAGTCATTACTGTTTGCAAAATAGTTGGGAGGAGACTTCGATGTCCCGTTTCCATGGCACACGGTTAATGATCTGATACACAAAACGAAGCCGGATTCAAAAGTTTGAGTTTTCCGATTTAAATTATTATCCAAAATTCTTGCAACCAATAGAATATTTTAAGGGGGATAAAACCATCGCAGCTCTGCAGATTTTGCTGCGTAGAGACCGAATCATTAGGTCACTTGTTTTGGTACTGCCCATATGCAGCTTGTTTTTGGTCGCAGGTTCAGGATTGGCTGAAAAATTGCAACATTTACTTGGAACTAACTCTGCAAATAGAACTGCTGGGTGATTTGAAAAGTCATAGTCAATCGATCAATAATATACTACTCTTAGCACAGGTGTTTGTTTTTTATTTACAATCTGTAGAGAACATGAGAATAGAAAAGTTCAGGACTTTTGTCAGCCATCACAGCACAGTGTAAAAATATATGACAGCTAGAAATCAGACCTGGATGGTCTTCAGAGATAGATGGGAGGAGTTGAGGGGAGCTGAAGGATGGGACTGGATGCTGTTCAGAGATAGATGGGAGGGGTTGAGGGGAGCTGAAGGATGGGACTGGATGGTCTTCAGAGATAGATGGGAGGGGTTGAGGGGAGCTGAAGGATGGGACTGGATGGTCTTCAGAGATAGATGGGGGGGTTGAGGGGAGTTGAAGGATGGGACTGGATGGTGTTCAGAGAAAGATGGGGGGGGTTGAGGGGAGCTGAAGGATGGGACTGGATGCTGTTCAGAGATAGATGGGAGGGGTTGAGTGGAGCTGAAGGATGGGACTGGATGGTCTTCAGAGATAGATGGGAGGGGTTGAGGGGAGCTGAAGGATGGGACTGGATGGTCTTCAGAGATAGATGGGAGGGGTTGAGGGGAGCTGAAGGATGAGACTGGATGGTCTTCAGAGATAGATGGGAGGAGTTGAGGGGAGCTGAAGGATGGGACTGGATGGTCTTCAGAGATAGATGGGAGGAGTTGAGGGGAGCTGAAGGATGGGACTGGATGGTCTTCAGAGATAGATGGGAGGGGTTGAGGGGAGCTGAAGGATGGGACTGGATGGTCTTCAGAGATAGATGGGAGGAGTTGAGGGGAGCTGAAGGATGGGACTGGATGGTGTTCAGAGATAGATGGGAGGGGTTGAGGGGAGCTGAAGGATGGGACTGGATGATCTTCAGAGAAAGATGGGGGGGTTGAGGGGAGTTGAAGGATGGGACTGGATGGTCTTCAGAGATAGATGGGGGGGGGGGTTGAGGGGAGCTGAAGGATGGGACTGGATGGTCTTCAGAGATAGATGGGAGGGGTTGAGGGGAGCTGAAGGATGGGACTGGATGGTCTTCAGAGATAGATGGGAGGGGTTGAGGGGAGCTGAAGGATGGGACTGGATGGTCTTCAGAGATAGATGGGAGGGGTTGAGGGGACCTGAAGGATGAGACTGGATGGTGTTCAGAGATAGATGGGAGGGGTTGAGGGGAGCTGAAGGATGGGACTGGATGGTCTTCAGAGATAGATGGGAGGGGTTGAGGGGAGCTGAAGGATGGGACTGGGTGGTGTTCAGAGATAGATGGGAGGGGTTGAGGGGAGCTGAAGGATGGGACTGGATGGTGTTCAGAGATAGATGGGAGGGGTTGAGGGGAGCTGAAGGATGGGACTGGATGGTGTTAGGAGATAGATGGGAGGGGTTGAGGAGAGCTGAAGGCTGGGACTGGATTCTGTTCAGAGATAGATGGGAGGGGTTGAGGGGAGCTGAAGGATGGGACTGGATGGTGTTCAGAGATAGATGGGAGGGGTTGAGGGGAGCTGAAAGGTGTGAATGAAAACAAACATAAGATAATGTAAAATATACTCTCCGTGAAATGTATGTATAAGCTGTAAGTGGAAGCGTAAGTATTGTTGTCCATTAGTTTACTCCAATTAGGGGAGGGGTGGTAGGGTTAGGGGAAAATAATAAAGAAGGAAAATCTATTTCAAAAATAGATATATTTAAAATGATATATTTACAAGAAATATATATATGGGGGATTGGAAATGATGCAGACAATTACATTGATAGAAATTAAAAATAATAATAATATTAACACTACCTGAATTAATAGATTGGAGAGTGTGAATCGTGAGAGAGTGACTAAAGAGTGAGGGGGTAAATGGTTGTTGTCCATTCCTAGCTGTAGCCTACCTGACTGTCGGAATCTAACTGTCTAATCCAACCGATACAATGGTGAACGGTACGTAAATAGAAGGGATAAATAGTGGTTGTTCTTCTCGAGCTGTGTGATCAATCGATCGAATGGAGAAGGACGCGTGTGGTGGAAGGACGTAGAGCTAGATTGTCTAGAGAGTGGGAATAAGTGGTTGCTTTTGTTCTTCTAACATGGCATGGTGCCAAGAGCTAAAAGGATGGAGGTGCTATTTTATTGACCAAGCTGGGCAGACGGTGGATTGGCCCGACTGAGTCAACATATTGACCCAGTGGTTTGTGTGTGTACGGGCTGTACAGTGACAGACTGACTGAAATGGAGAATCAAGGTTATGTTTTGTATTGCAATGCTTTGAATCCTTCATCCTGCAATAAATTGGGATTGTCAAAGTACACTGCCTCCGTTGTTGATATGGCACATTGCAGATTGCAGTAGACATTCATGAATATTCAAGATTGATGCTCTCTACTATGTTTCTCTCCTGCAATTCCACTGTAGTCAATAGAACCCATTTTGACCATGGAACAGGCACTGACAATACAAATGCGTAGTCCCAGTGTCCTGTAATAAGATTCATTATTAACACCATAGCAGTGTCGAGTAATAAGCTAAATAGTTAGCATAACAGCAGTTTAATGCACTATTAAAACATTAGACTGTGCTTCTTGGCTCTAGCATTGCTAGCCTGCCTCACCTTTAAGAGCCAGTGAGAGCACTACTAGCTGCCTCGGCCCAGAGGACATGCAGGTTCTGGCTCTGGCCAACCTTGGTTCAGATGGGTCCAGGTGCAGAATGTCCTGGATCATGTCCAGGGTGTAGCAGGAAGCCTGGCCAGAAGAGGGAGGACCTCTCCCCAGCATTAACAGCCCCCTCTGGCCCTGTCTCTGGAGCTAGCCCTGCCTGTCTGGCTGGCTGCTAGAGCGATGGGGATCTGACATGAACTCCCAGGCCTGCCAGCACTACACACACAAGCACAAGATCATGCTCACACACCAAAAGGACAGACTCACAGGCTGATGCATGCACACACACGGACATGTGCACGCACACACTTGACGAAAAGACAGCTGGGGCTGATCGGTTATACTGCTCAATTTCTCTCTTTCACTCTCGTTCTCGAATTTTCCTCATTCTTTCTCTTTCTGACCGGCTGGCTGTGGTACCACTTACACCAATACATTATTCACTCACTCTATCTTTGTAGTGCTCCCAAGTGGCACAGCGGTCTAAGGCACTTCATCTCAGTGCTTGAGGTGTCACTACAGACACCCTGGTTCGAATCCAGGCTGTATCACAACCGGCCGTGATTGGAAGTCCCATAGGGCGGGGCACAATTGGCCCAGCGTCGTCCGGGTCTGGCTGTCATTATAAATAATAATTTGTTCTTAACTAAATTTCCTCACCCCCACCCCTGAGTCCTTTTGTTTGGCTTTCCTCAGCTCCATACTGCCTTCCCAGCTCTCTTATGTTTTTACATTTTTTGCTGTCTCCTTCTCATTCCCCTTTCTGTTTACCTTTCCATCTTAGTCCAGTCCCCTTCTCTCTGTCCTCTTCCTCCCTCCCTCCCTCCCTCCATCTCCTCTCACCGCTCTCTGACAGAGGCAGCTAACGACCACACCAGCGCCACACACATGAAAAATTGCCTTTCTGACCTCCCACCACACTCTTTCTCTCCCTTGCTCTCTATATCGACTGCCCTGCTCTTTGCCTCCTCCATCCCTCTCTTTCTCTCTCTCTCTCTCTCTCTCTCACTCTCCTGTCTCTGACTCCCCTTTCCCCCTGAGATCTGATTGCCTGCAGTTTGTTTGTGTGTGCGTCTCTGTGAACGCGTGTGCTTGCGCTTGTGTGTCTGTGTGTGTATGTATGTGTTCCAAACCCCCTCCCACTCTCTCTGTTATAATAGAGAGCATTACTCAGAGACCAGACCTGTGGGAGCAAGTAACTGTAAGCCACAGGTCTACAACCCCCACCGCCATCCACCCGGACCCCGCCCCACCCCCCCAATGCCCCAGGTTGGCCACAACTGCCGGGGCGTAAAAACAGCAGTAGGTCTCCTAGCCGAGCCACCTCAGCAAGGTCATTCATCACACACTAATGAGCCCCGATGAACCTATTCCCTTCAACCGGGTCTATTTTTACCACCAGTCACTCCACTTGAAGGAGGGTGCCCCAGTTCCTCAATCACACATTACATCGCACACATCCAGACCATTTTCCAGCTGACTTGTGTACATGCCTCAGTCTGACACCATGAACGGTAATGAACAAGTAATGACAAACCCTTTTAAGGGTTCCAAGGTGGTCTACTTAAAGGGATGGTGACCAAGATCACATGAGTGAGCTTTGACACTGAAGTGAGCTGATGGGCCAGGGAACTCATGTGTTGCCTTGGAGAGGCCAGTCACATGATCAGGGTGGGTTTTCCTCCGGGGTCGTGAGGTTGGAGAGTGGTGGAGAGGGAGATTGCTAGGGTCATATAACAAAATCTGGATTTGATTGTCACCAGTGGGATTTCTAGGTAAAACTGGAGAGGAGGAATGGTGGGAGGGAAGGAACAGAGAAGCAAAGTAGGCTTTTGAGAAATGTGATTTCTCTCTACTTTGGATGCGTACGGCATTATCCACGGCCTCTGTGACACGCCGGTGTTAAAATTGCTGCTAAGTTGTCATGCAGGAAATGTAGTGCACAAGAGAAAGACGTGAAAGGGAATAGGTAAAGCCGACAGAATGCAAATGCCCTCAAGTGTTAGGATAGAGGGAGATGAATGACAGAGAAGAGGTGGCAGAGCTGTTTTCCTTTGTTTTGCTCGTAGAAATATGGTGACTGACCCCAGATGATCAAAAGCACCATGCAATTGTGAGCCGCGCCAAGCGGTCTCCTTTGCGTTGGCTATAAATTAAATCTCACAAATTACCACATTTCTCGCCACGCCACAGTTTCTGCATGCTGTGTGTTACCGTAGCAACAGTGCAATAATTCAAACTGCTGCCACGTCAGATAGGGGCACGTGAATTTAGTAGGAGGTAGAGAGGCCTGTAGGTTCTATCTGCTCTAGTTCTACGATTAGACAAGGATAGGAGGTAGACAAGGATATGAGGGAGACTATCATAGTAAAGTAGTTGGTCTAGTAGCATCACATTTGTTTGATATGTAGACTGTGTGCCGTGTGTGTGCACGCATGGTGACAGGTGGTGTGTGACTTCTGGTGTGTTGTGATTTTGTAGGTGTGTGTGATACATGTGCCTGGTTGAATGTGCAGCACTCTACTCTTGGCAAATGATTGATGCAGGCCTCAGTTTCAGCCTTTACCCGCTTCCCTAGCGAACCACTGGGCCCTTGTTGGCTTGTGTCACTTCTCTGGGCCGCCAGGTAGGATGTGGAATTTACATCATGACTACGACTATCCCCATTCCCCACTACAAGTCGTCTGTCTGTTTTAACTCCAGGCTTAAATACCCGCTCCAGGCTGCCACTGCCACTCGCGCTGCAGGCCTCTAACTACTCAACTGCCTCTGCCATCGTTTTGGTCGTCGTTGTTGTTCCTCATCATTTGCCTAGTTTATCGTTTTTTATATATATTTTTTTTTTATAATGGATGAGCTCACTAGCCGTCGCCACGCCAAACTCACTGTCGAGTGTTAGCGTTTCTTTTCTTCTTCTCTCCCTCTGGGAGACAGACGAGTGAACAGCAGCGCGAAAGTGCGACGTCTCGTTCTCGCCATTGATTGAGTGGCGGCTGTCGTGGCGTGGGTGATGAAGACGGAGAGTGAGTAGTGGGGAAGATAATGTAATGACGTACAGTGCTTATTCCTCTCCCACCTCTCTCCACCCCCTACATCTCCCTTCACATGTGGTATAGGTCTTGGCGTACACCCAGGGGGAATTCTCAACAATCTGAAAGTGCCTGCATGGAGCGCCGAAGTCGATACACAGATTGTTTTTGTTACGTCTCGTCTTTTTCACATTGATGCAGTTCAGTGATGAAGCCTGGAATTGCTGTTCACAGAAAAAAAAACTCTGCAGCTTGAATGTTGTTTACATCCTACAGGGAATTCTGCCAATTGTTTGAGATTTTTCATTTGCTGGTGACTGGAAGGCAAGCAGGAGCTGCTATTCAGATTCCCTGTATCTTCTATACCACAGTATAGCTGGCCAGGTTGTCAGTTATGAACCAGACCTGGGTTTAAATACATGGGTATTTGAGTATTTTCAAATACACAACCCAAAACAAGTACTTTTATTTGCTTATTTGAATGGTTATTTGTAACAACCAAACAACAAGATATTCCAATACTTATTTCAAATACTATTTTAACAAAAATACGAGGAAGATGTGTGTAAAAACTATAAAAGCAGATGCTGAATATCCCTTTGAGCACGGTGAAGTTATTAATTAGGCTTTGGATGGTGTATCAAATCAAATTTATTCATATAGCCCTTCTTACATCAGCTGATATCTCAAAGTGCTGTATAGAAACCCAGCCTAAACCCCCAAACAGCAAGCAATGCAGGTGTAGAAGCACGGTGGCTAGGAAAAACTCCCTAGAAAGGCCAAAACCTAGGAAGAAATCTAGAGAGGAACCAGGTTATGAGGGGTGGCCAGTCCTCTTCTGGCTGTGCCGGGTGGAGACTATAACAGAACCTGGCCAAGATGTTCAAATGTTCATAAATGACCAGCATCGTCAAATAATAATAACCACAGTAGTTGTAGAGGGTGCAACAGGTCAGCACCTCAGGAGTAAATGTCAGTTGGCTTTTCATAGCCGATCATTAAGAGTATCTCTACCGCTCCTGCTGTCTCTAGAGAGTTGAAAACAGCAGGTCTGGGACAAGGTAGTACGTCCGGTAAACAGGTCAGGGTTCCATAGCCGCAGGCAGAACAGTTGAAACTGGAGCAGCAGCATGGCCAGGTGGACTGGGGACAGCAAGGAGTCATCATCCCAGGTAGTCCTGAGGCATGGTCCTAGGGCTCAGGTCCTCCTCCGAGAGAGAAAGAGAGAGATAATTAGAGAGAGCATACTTAAATTCACACAGGACACGAGATAAGACAGGAGAGGTACTCCAGATATAACAGACTGACCCTAGCCCCCCGACACATAAACTACTGCAGCATAAATACTGGAGGCTGAGACAGAAGGGGTCAGGAGACACTGTGGCCCCATTCGATGATACCCCCGGACAGAGCCAAACAGGCAGGATATAACCCCTCCCACTCTGCCAAAGCACAGCCCCCACACCACTAGAGGGATATCTTCATATCTACAAAGATACAGGCGTCCTTCCTAACTCATTTGCCGGAGAGGAAGGAAACTGCTCAGGGATTTCACCATCAGGCCACTGGTGATTTTAAAATGGTTAGAGTTTAATGGTTGTGACATGAGAACTGAGGATGGATCAACAACATTGTAGTTCATCCACAATACTAACCTAAACGAGAGTGAAAATAAAGATGGCTGAACAGAATAAAAAAATTCCAAAACATCCTTTTTCAACAAGACACTAAAGTAATACTGCAAAGAAATGTGGCAAAGAAATTATCTTTTTGCCCTGAATAAAAAGCATTATGTTTGGGGCAAATCCAACACATTACTGAGTACCACGTAATATGTTCAAGCATGGTGAGGGCTGCATCATGTTATGGGTATGCTTGTCATCAGCAAGGACTAGTGAGTTTTTTTTAGGATAAAAAGAAACGGAATACAGCTAAACACAGGCAAAATCCTAGAGGAAAACCTGGTTGTCTTCTTTCCAGCAGACACTGGGAGACTAATTCACCTTTCAGCTGGACAATAACCTGAAACACAAGGCCAAATCTACACTGGAGTTGCTTACCAAGACAACATTAAATGTTCCTCAGTGGCCTAGTTACATCCTAGTTACATTTTTTACTTAAATCAGCTTGAAAATCTATGGCAAGACTTAAAATGTATGAAATTTAAAAAATGACATAATTGACAAAAAATTTAAATGAAATCCATTTTAATACCACTTTGTAACACAACAATATGTGGAAAAAGGAGTGTGAATACTTTCTGAAGGCATTGCATTTGAAATTATATTTGAACCCAGGACTACTATGAACCCTAAATGAATGCCTGAGGAGTGGGTACACCCTTAGATAGGAGATCGACCAAGCACACTATCAATCGGTATGCCGTTACATGTCATAATAGACTATGGAACCAGACATAACAATTATTTTTATTTTACCAGGTAAGTTGACTGAGAACACATTCTCATTTACAGCAACGACCTGGGGAATAGTTACAGGGGAGAGGAGGGGGGATGAATGAGCCAATTGGAAGCTGGGGGTGATTAGGAGGCCTTGATGGTATGAGGGCCAGATTGGGATTTTTGCCAGGACACCAGGGTTAACACCTCGATTCTTACGATAAATGCCATGGGACCTTTAGTGACCACAGAGAGTCAGGACACCCGTTTAATGTCCCATCCGAAAGAAGGCACCCTACACAGGGCAATGTCCCCAATCACTGCCCTGGGACGTTGGGATTTATAATATTTTTGTATTAGCCTAGAGGAAAGAGTGTCTCCTCCTGGGCTTCCAACACCACTTCCAGCAGCATCTGCTCTCCAATCCAGGGACCTACCAGGACCAAACCTGCTTAGCTTCAGGGGAAAGCCAGCAGTGCGATGCAGGGTGGTATGCTGCTGGCTTATTGAATAACCCCATGCATACATAACAATAACTGCCACATAGGCAAGTATAAAGACTCAAACATAGCTATATTATGGGGCCTTAAAAGTGGAAGAGTTCATCAAGGTTGAACACCGACCCTTGACTCTAGTAGGAAGTGTATTTTGTGTCCAAGCTTTAGAGAAATAGTGAGTCTCTTTGGTTGCCGTGGCTCAATATAAGAGATGAGAGCAAAGGGGTTGTTGTGTGTCCTTAAAGGTCTTGGCTTTGATTGGATGGGGCAAGGCCTACAGCAAATATCAAGTGCTCCTCACAACAATCCCTCAGCACCTGTGCCCTGGCAGGGTGTCTCCAAGCATTAAGAAGTATATTCTTGAAACATCTGAGGCAAACAACCTCATCAGCAAGTTTTCCCGGCCCTGTCCACAAAATTTGGGAAATTTGTTTATACACCTTTTGGTATTTCAATGAAAGAGTGTGTGTGTCTGTGTGTGTGTGGTTGTCTGTAGAAGCTGCTTTGACAGACAGTTGGTGGGTTTCAAGGTTAGGAAGATATATTCCTGTCTTAGAGCTGTGTTCCGGCTGATTCACCCTCCGCCCGGCAACAGCTTGTCTCTGGGCTGATGACAGTAGCCTGTTTCCCGCGGTCTCCAGAACACCTGTGTCAATGAGACCCCGCGACCCCCTGGCTCAGTCTACTGCGTTCACAACAGCTTGTCTCTGGGCTGATGACAGTAGCCTGTTTCCCGCGGTCTCCAGAACACCTGTGTCAATGAGACCCCGCGACCCCCTGGCTCAGTCTACTGCGTTCACAACAGCTTGTCTCTGGGCTGATGACAGTAGCCTGTTTCCCGGCTGTCTCCAGAACACCTGTGTCAATGAGACCCCGCGACCCCCTGGCTCAGTCTACTGCGTTCACAACAGCTTGTCTCTGGGCTGATGACAGTAGCCTGTTTCCCGCGGTCTCCAGAACACCTGTGTCAATGAGACCCCGCGACCCCCTGGCTCAGTCTACTGCGTTCACAACAGCTTGTCTCTGGGCTGATGACAGTAGCCTGTTTCCGGCGGTCTCCAGAACACCTGTGTCAATGAGACCCCGCGACCCCCTGGCTCAGTCTACTGCGTTCACAACAGGATCCTTTCGCTCAATACTATTATGGCTCTTGCCAGAAGTTTCGCTTTGCCATTTCTGATTTATTCTACATTTCAAACATGACGATTATCCCACACTCCCATTCCACCTACAACGAAAGGCGTGGATGGAAATCTTCCCTTTCATATTGTGAACTTTGGCCATGAACAACTTTACCGGCACCTGATATCACCTTTCCTACGGGAACAGCTGAGCCGCTTGGGGAAGGTACACAGGAAACGCCGCAGCGCCGCTGAGACCGGTGTCAACTCCAACAAGCTGCTTGTTACCTTCTTCCTGCTACTCTGTGGCGATGTACACCCCTGTCCTGGCCCACACACCACAAAGCAAGCTAAACAACTCTGCCCGAACTGTGGTAATACCGTAAGGAAGAATACAAAAGCGGTGGCTTGTGACCATTTGTGATTTGTTTGTTCACATAAAGTGTGGAGCTCTCAACCCCTTGTCATATGGTGAAGCTGTAAAGTCTCAAAGTAACATTTTTGCTTGTTTGCAATGTATGCTGGGTAAATGCGGTGCCAAACATTGGGATGCTGGACACAAGCAGGGATGATGAGTGCAATCTAGATGAGATAGTCGATGTATCAGCAGTGGGCACAGATGATGACATGTTTGACTGTTTCAATCAGAGAGAACTTCATTTTATCCATGTGAACGCTTGGAGGCTGCTGCCCGAAATTAGAGGAATTAAAACTCCTTGCTCCAAACAAACGGGTCAGTAGTTACAGAGACACGGGTCAATTGAGGACGATGGGGTTGAGCTACCGGGTTATAGCGTTCGTAGAATTGACCGCAACCGAAACGGTGGCGGCGTATTTGTTTTTACTAGGAACGATGTGCATTTTAACCCTCGTTCAGATCTGAAAATGGATGGTCTTGAGGTTGCATGGGTGGAAATACTTGGAAATATCGGTGGAAATACCGAAGCACAATCATTTATAGGATATACTTCAAATCAAATTGCTGCGATCACAATATATTTGCGAATAGAGAATGTATTCTGCTTGGCGATTTTAATACGCATGTGCAGTTATCACCCAAGAAAAGTACACTAGTAAATGCCCTGTATAACTTTAATCAGATATTTGAACTAAACAACTGATTGTTGAGCCAACCCAGGTGTGGACTTTGGATTTGATTATTGTATCAGATCAAGAGAACGTCTGTCAGTCAGGAGTCTTAAATATTGGTTTTAGTGATCATATGGTAACCTACTGTACCCGTAAGACATCCAAACTGCTACTAGAGCCAGGTAATAAATACATGAAGGTACGGTCTATGAAACAATACTCAAAATAACTTTTTGTAGAGGTCCTTGGAATTTTGGATTAGTCTCACGTACTAAACTGTGACGATGTTGATCAAGCTTGGCATCTTTTTAAAGATGTGTTTCTGTCGACACCCGACTCTCTGGCTCTGCTGAAACAAATTTGAATCAAACAGCGGTCAGGGAAATGGATCACTTCTGAGATCTTAGACCTCATAAGGAAAAGGGATCGCTACCTGGCCAGATTCAGAAGGACAAATCTACAACAAGATTATGACGGTTATATTAACTGTAGAAACCAGGCAAGATAAAAAATGGATAAGGCCAAATACCAACATTATATAGACGCTGTTAATGACAACTTACATCAGCCTCGTAAACTATGGAAAATGTTTAAGGACATTGGCTCAAAAACTCCCCATAAGGTAAAATCCTGTAGTATTGGCCTGGATATTCATGATGTTTTATGTTATGACCAGGCAAAGGCTGCAAATTATTTTAACCCATTTTTTACCACTATAGCCTCATCTCTGGTTAAGAAGTTACCCATCTGCTCTGGAGACTATGGCTAGTCTTTCATTTACAATTTTGTCCAAAGCAAAGGTATCACACATTATCTCAAAACAGCCTGTGTGGTTCCACTCCACAAGAAGAGCAGTAAAACAAATGAAGGAAACTACAGGCCTGTGTCAATCCTCAGCAAATTATCAAAAGTTGAGAGATTAGTTTTAATCAACTTGAGGGACACCTTCTTGAGCAGAAACTCCTTTCTGAAATACATTCTGGCTTTAGAACAGCTCATTCCACTGATACTTGCCTTATCCACCTTTTTGACCACACCAAGCAGGAAAGTGAGAAGGGGAACTATACAGTTATGGTCATGTTCTACTTGCAGAAAGCTTTTGACACTGTGGACCAATGATATTATCCTGATGAAACTGAAATGCATGGGTCTAAATTATGTAGCAGTGAATTGGTTTAGGTCTTATCTGACCAACAGAACACAAGTATGTAATGTTGGTGATGTCAGAGGCCAAAGAAATATCCCGTGGAGTACCGCAGGGATCCATTTTAGGGCCTCTCTTATTTCATATATACGTTAATGATATGCCAGATACAGTAAAGTGCAAACTCCTGCTTTATACTGATGACTCAGCCATACTGGTATCAGGGAATGATACAGTTTACACAGAGGAGACCCTGAGTAAGGAATTGCAATTTGTTAGAGATTGGTTGTCTGATAAATTGTCACTACATTTGGGAAAAACTGAGTCGATTTTGTTTGGAACAAAATATAGATTGCTTAGGGCTGACAAGTTAACAGTAAACTGTGCAGGCAAGGAGATTGAATCTAAAACAAGTGTATCTTATCGTGGTGTGTCCCTAGATCAATCCCTTTCTGGAGACCTGATTGCTGCTAAAATACTTTCTAAAATGGCAAACAAATTGAAATGTTTATATCGTAACGCTAGATATTTTAACATTAAAGCTAAGAAACTGCTTGTCTCAACCTTGATTCAGTGTAATTTTGATTATGCCTGCTCTGCTTGGTTTAGTGGGCTATCAAAAACGCTTAAAAAGAGAATGCAGGTCATGCAAAATAATGTTATCAGGTATATGCTGAATGTCCCCCCTAGGACCCACATAGGGGTACAGGAGTTCCAGGAGGTGGGCTTGTTGCCTTTGGAGTCCAGAGTGGATCAACTTAAACTTAATCATATGTTTGACATCTTAAATTATCGTGCCCCAGCTTATATGAAAAAATACATTGATATGGTCTATAACCAACACAGTCACCAGAGCTAGTGTTATGTCTTGTAAAATCCCAAGAGTAAACAGTACTGTGAGGAGCACGTTTTTCCATGCAGGCATTTGTCTATGGAATAGCCTTCCCTTGGAGATCAAGCAAATAAACAGTACAAATTGCTTTAAAAAGTAGGCAAAGTTTTTCATTTGGACAAGGTTGTCTAAGTAAGAGAAACGACTCCACTGCCCCTTGCGCCCCCTACTGCTGGTCATTTTATTTATTTGAAGGATCGGTATGATGTGCAATTAATAGGTTGTTTTAATGAGAAATTAATATGGTTGATTTTTAAGGTTAGGGAGAAGTGCAGTGAATAGTGCCTTTTTAGGATGTCAATATAAATGAATGTATTTATGGTTGTTTGTAATGTTGTCTTGTCTTTGAATCATTACGTGTTAATTTGTTTTACCATCGAGGACCACTTTGAACATTTTGCGTTTTAATTAATACTTTCAAGCGATATCCTCTGGGTCCACATTGTGCATTTTGTTCTAAATATCTGTTGCCCGAAATAAATAAAATTCAACAGCAGACAGAGGGAGAAACGTCTCCACCGGACATGCCGTTGCTGCTGTAACACAGCACAGGGGAGACGATCTACTCTGACTTTTGTAACAAACACGTTTCTTCACAATGACGCCATATTGTCCGTCTTTACACTGTCTGCAAGGAACACGTCTCATTTCATCACCATGGTGCCATACTCTTCATCTTCTTCGTTTCAAAAAAATATATTTTTTTCTGCCAGCCCTGGCCTCATTTCCCAGTATCCTATTAAAAGGAATGCAATTATTTACGAAAACACGAAGCTGTCTTGCAAGAGAAGTCGAATGTGAGGCGTCTGATTAGGAATATAAATAATTTAGAGACATTTCTTCTTGGACGGCTTCTCAACTAACGGGATTACGTGCCAATTAAGATTCCCTCTCTGCCCTCTATCTAAGAAGATCTGACTTGATGGAGAATGAGCAGGGAGTAGAAGATAGAGAGAAATGGGTATTAGTTAGAGAGCCAGTTCATTACTGTAAATGCAAATGAAAGGGTCCCAGCATATGAAAGCTTGTCACTGTCAGCTTTGATAAGTAAAAAGTGGCTTGTGTGTGTGCATGCACGTGAAGAAGTGCACGTGAAGAAGTGCACGTGGAGAAGTGCACGTGAAAAAGTGCACGTGGAGAAGTGTACGCGCATGTAGACATTCCATACTGTTGTTAAAGTGCATTCAGAAAGTATTCAGACCCTTTACTCAGTACTTTGTTGAAGCACCTTTGGCAGCGATAACAGCCTCGAGTCTTCTTGGGTATGACGCTACAAGCTTGGCACACCTGTATTTGGGGAGTTTCCCCCAATCTTCTCTGCAGATCCTCTCAAGCGCTGTCAGGTTGCATGGGGAGCATTGCTGCACAGCTATTTTCAGGTCTCTCCAGAGATGTTCGATCGGGTTCAAGGACAGGCTCTGGTTGGGCCACTTTAGGACATTCAGAGACTTGTCCCGAAACCACTCCTGTGTTGTCTTGGCTGAGTGCTTAGGGTTGTTGTCCTGTTGGAAGGTGAACCTTCGCCCCAGTCTGAGGTCCTGAGCGCTCTGGAGCAGGTTTTCATCAAGGATCACTCTGTACTTTGTTCCATTCATCTTTCCCTCGATCCTGACTAGTCTCCTAGTCCCTGCCGCTGAAAAACATCTCCACAGCATGATGCTGCCACCACCATGCTTCACTGTAGGGATGGTGCCAGGTTTCCTCCAGAGGTGAAGCTTGGCATTCAGGCCAAAGAGTTCAATCTTGGTTTCATCAGCCCAGAGAATCTTGTTTCTCATGGTCTCAGAGTCCTTTAGGTGCCTTTTGGCAAACTCCAAGCGGGCTGTCAAATCAAATCATGTGCCTTTTACCTTTTACAGAGGAGTAGCTTCTGTCTGGCCACTCTACCATAAAGGCCTGATTGTTGGAGTGCTGCAGAGATGGCTGTCCTTCTCGAAGGTTCTCCCATCTCCACAGAGGAACTCTGGAGCTCTGTCAGCTCCCTGACCAAGGCCCTTCTCCCCCGATTGCTCAATTTGGCCACTCAGTTTGGCCACATTTTTTTCTGTCAAGCTTCTGTAGTCAACTCTTTTCTTTTTGTTTTGTTGACTGGCTCCTGTATGGTATGATAAATAGGTTCTGCCACATTTTTATTTAGTTCTGAGTGCACTCACAGAAATCAATTTCTCATGCTTTGGTCGGTAGGTTCCTCCTGTGTGTGGGGTTGGTAGATATCCCTCATGCCATTTGCACTGTTTGCTTTGGATGTTCACAATCTTACCAGCAGCCCTCTGACTTTTCAAGCTTTACTTTCATTTATCGTCGGGAGTGCAGCTCCTCGATGCCACTCTTCATCCCTTTGCAGTTCACAACCTCTAACCCTGACTGCTTGGTATCCATCCTATAGTGGGCTACTCTGACCTCAGGTCATTGTCAGGGGAAAAAGCTTTCAGGTGAACTACTGTGGCCATTCAGTGTCTCACACTGTCTGTTACCATGACACAACATCTGCAGTAACTACTCACCTATGTGCATCTGGTAACTTGACCAACATGCACTTCACATTAATATCCATGGCATAGACTAGGGGTGCAAAGATCTTGCTGGTTTCGCTTGCCTTTTAGCTGGGAAACCAGGTGCATTCAGTCACCAGCCAATCAGTGGCAATCATTGATCAAGGAACAAGCAAACTAACGATAGCTAGCCGGGCAAGGGAACTGGAGGAGCCTGAATTGTGAAGTGCATCTCTGGCATAGACTGTGTAACTTCGCCCTAATGCTTCATAGTTGACAGATCGCTGCCAGAGACTGACACCTGAATCAACGCCCAGCTCCATCACTGTACCTCCGCATTGTCAGGGCTGTCAGAGCCAACAACAACTGCTCTCTCCGTGGATCACTGACGCCGTCTGTACCCTGACACACACCACCCCATCCTCCAGTGCCACACTTACATTCACGCTCCACATGCCCGCCACATGAAAGAGCATGAGGCTCCAACTAGCTCGGCGCTAGCTACAAAGCTCCCGCTGTTCTTTCCTATATTACCCTCCTCCCTTTTTTCTCTCTCTCTCTCTCTGTGCAAACCCATTTGGAATAATTTCTTCAAGGGCCATTAAGAGAAAAGTGCCTGGTATAAAAAAAAAAATTATAAACAGGGCGAGGCAGCGAAGCAAACAGGGTATTAAACGCTCAGATCATTATTGTTAGCACTAATGGGGGGGGGGGTTGAGAAAGCACAGGGCTAATGAATGAATGGCTGCTGCTAGTTAGTTCTTCTCCATTAACGAAGTAGAGTAGCAGTGGTGGCAGGGATGCCTAAGGGGACAAGACATAGGCCCTGCTAAGCCTTCAGGGTACTGCCACAATGGGAGTTACGACCATAGGTGCCAAGAAATGCCATCTTGGAGGGGTCCGTTAAAAGAAATGTGGAGATGGGTGCTAATGGAAGAGGAGAAGGGGAGGGAGGTGATGACTGGATGCCTGTGCTGGTGGTGAGGAGTAGTAACTGAACTAGGATCAGCTACAGACAGCAGAATAGCATCCCATAGCAACAGTCCAGACAACAATACAGCTGTGCCAATAATGACCAGGGTCAGCTGTAGACAGCTGCTAAATTAGTCAAGAATGGCTATTAAAGCAGCAGAGCTTGACCTGGAACAGCTCCAGTTTCTTCTGCACCGAGTGGGCTGAGATCAGCCCTGGGCGTCACCGTCACGCTCGTTGATTGCAACTGGAGGGATGAACATGTCACTCACTCACTGTCCTGTGTGTGTCTAAGGCGTGAGTCATGGTGTAAATAAAAGACCACCCTGCTTTGGAACAGTGGTACATCCCCGTTCCCACTTAGATTTCACTTTCGATCACTATCCCCAAACTCAACAATCTGTCTGTTCTGCTCGCTCTTCCTCTGTGACTCCTAAACCCAATGAAGGATAATGATGTTAGCCATGCACAGCTTCAATCCCTCCCGTATCCAAATGTGTGGACGGCAGCTTGGACCCTGTTGATTGGGAAGTCTGGGAATCTGCTGAAAAACCAGAACGCTGTCATTTATGTCGATTGGAGCGAATACTGAGGCGAGACAATTCGCACATCTGCTAGTGGAACTGGATAGGGCTTAATGTCTGGGCGCCTCCATGGGCTTGACGGAACGGCTGGATTCACAAGGCAATTTGACCATCTCAATTTAGCTCTTCCCCGCCTCCTTTTGGGTTATGGACAAAGCTAATTTCTCATCTATAATTCATGTCACATCAGACAGTTGTCTTCATGTCACAACTGCACACACAAACATTGAACACAAACAACCCTACCCTTTTTACCGCAATCGAAGTTGTTACTCGGGTCGGCGTGCAGCTGTTTCAAATGGCCTTTAATCAATTCGCTCGAGACGTTGGTCGACTGGACGACCAGGACGTGCGCTCTACTGCTCTCACATGTACTCTGATCCGAATCTTTTCGTCACCAGTCACCCATGCAAACGGTGCATCTTGCCCTCCGAGAATACAAAGACATTACACAAGCTGCATGCTACATGCTGAATATTTGGCAGCGAGTCTCTAAGAGCTTTGCACTCCTGGATTGTGCAATATTTGCACATTTATTCATTTAAAAATGATTCAAGCTCTGTCAAGTGGGTTGTTGATTGATTTAAGTCAAAACTGTAACTAGGCCACTCAGGAACATTCAATGTCATCTTGGTAAGCAACCTTGTGTTTTAGGTTATTGTCCTGCTGAAAAGTGAACTTGTGTCCCAGTGTCTGTCGGAAAGCAGACTGAACCAGGTTTCCACTAGGATTTTGCCTGTCCTTAGCTATTTTTAGTTTATTTTTTATCATAAACTCCCTAGTCCTTGTCGATGACAAGCATACCCATAACATGATGCAGCCACCACCATGCTTGAAAATATGAAGAGTGGTACTGAGTGATGTGTTGTTGCATTTGCCCCAAACATAACGCTTTGTATTCAGCACATAGTTCATTTCTTTGCCATTTTTTTGGCAGTTTTACTTTAGTGCCTTATTGCAAACAGGAGGCATGTTTTGAAATATTTTTTATCTGTACAGGCTTCCTGTACAATATTGTGGAGTAACTACAATGTTGTTGATCCATCCTCAGTTTTTCCTAACACAGCCATTAAACTCTGTAACTGTTTTAAAGTCACAATTGGCCTCATATTGAAATCCCTGAGAGGTTTCCTTCCTCTCCGGCAACCGAGTTAGGAAGGACGCCTTTATCATTGTAGTGAGTGGGTATATTGATACACCATCAAAAGTGTAATTAATAACTTCACCATGCTCAAAGGGATTTTCAGTGTCAGTTTTTTTAGATTTACCCATCTACCAAAAGGTAAGCTTCTTTGCAAGGCATTGGAAAACCTCCCTGGTCTTTTTCATAAAAAAAATGTAATTATAGTGAGTCCATGCAACTTATTATGTGACTTGTTGAGCACAATTTTACTCCTGAACTTATTTAGGCTTGCCATAACAAAGGGATTGAATACTTATTGACTCAAGACATTCAGCTTTTCATTTTAAATGAATTAGTCAACATTTTGAAAACATAATTCCACTTTGGCATTATGGGGTATTGTGTGTAGGCCAGTGACAAAACATCTACATTTAATCCATTTTAAATTAGGGCTGTAAACACAACAAAATGTGAAGAAAGTCAAAGGGTGTCAATACTTTCTGAAGTCACTGTACCTCCTCTTGATTGGCCCATCCTCATGTTAAAGATGGGGTCAGTCCAACTCCTTTGGCTCCTTAATGGAAATTGCCATTTCAAAGCACTCTGACAGCGATGTTAACCTTTCGCAATATCAGCGGCATTAAACATTGATCAGAGATGCGCTTTGATGTGAACTGAGGATTTTATTTGGGTCGTGTTGGCTCTACATTGTGTGGCTCAGAAGAGCAACAACTCAGTGGCGCCCTCTACTGAATGGATTCCACATGGTTGGCGTACTGTAGATCAGTGTAGGAAGATCATTTGATTGCCACTTTCCGTACCACGTCCTAAGAGAGAGGGGGAGAGGGAGAAGAAAAAGAGCGATATAGAGGTCGTTTTTCTTTTTCCCAGTCCATCACTCAACCTTGATATGCAATGGAAGAGGGCTTAAGCAGACCTCTGGGCTGAAGTAACCTACCTGGCTGAGGTATCATGTTGGTCGTGAGGGCAGAGCTGACAGAGACCTGGGCGACCCTGTGTTCTCTGAGAGGTTACCTCCAGACTGCAGGACCAGAGCAGATCCTGTCTGTGTGTGTGAGTGTACAGTGATCCCTCGCCACTTCGCGGTTCACTTATCGCGGATTCGCTATTTCGCGGATTTTCATAATGCATTTTTTTTTTTTTTTTGGTGCATTGTGCTCTGCATTCTGATTCGCTAAAAACTCACTCCCGCTTCTTGTATCAAAACATGCTACGAATTGTGCTATCATTTTGTCGTCTCGTGCAGTTATGTGTACGTACATAAAACAGCTTGGCAAATTTACATTAAGTTGGCCAAATTATCTTGTAATTTCGAACATCTCCTAAACCCATAATGTCGACGAAACGCTCTGAAGAGCAGTGAAACGGCCTACACGTGAGTCACTGTATTTGTATACATGTAATAGTTGCTAATTGTAAAAAAAAAAAAAAGTTTTCTATTTCGCGGATTTCACTTATCGCGGGTCATTTTCGGAACGTAACCCCCGCGATAAACGAGGGATACCTGTATATCAGAGAGAGACTGAAATACATGTGTGTGTGTGTGTGTGTGTGTGTGTGTGTGTGTGTGTGTGTGTGTGTGTGTGTGTGTGTGTGTGTGTGTGTGTGTGTGTGTGTGTGTGTGTGTGTGTGTGTGTATATCAGAGAGAGACTGAAATAAATGCATAGTGTGTTTGTGTGTGTGTTTGAGAGAGAAATGTGAATGGCTAGTGTTTGTTTGTAGGTGTGGCACAATGAGATTGTTTGCTCATGCCTTTTTCTGTATTACTGCAGCTACTTTATGCATCAGTGTGCGTGTGTCTATGCATGTCTGCGTGTGTGTGCGCATTCATTCATGTCTATGTATTGCGTGCGTGTGTGTGTGTGTGTGCGCGCGTTCATGTGTGAGGCATTGATCGGGTGAAAGAGAGTGAGTGAAAGAGCATAAATATTTGATATATGCCGCCTTGCATCTGTATTGCTCGGATGATCACTTGCTATTGTGTTGGTGTAAGTAGATATTGATGTATGATGGTGTTTCAAAACAAGACGGGACAGCCCCACGATTTTGACCTCATAAGTATCTGAACAGAAATGTAAATAGTTCTTTAAAAAAGCACATCAAATTACAGGCTATGGGTTTAAGTGCACATTTGTTCCCCTCAGATCAGTCGCCAGACCTGCGGAATATTCATTTGTCTGTTATTTATCAGGGGGGAAAGGGGAACAAACACGTGGCACGTTGTCATGAAAGTGAGCGAGGCAAACGAAAATCAACAGTTTGAATATGTTTTTAATTGAATACGGGCTAATTCATGTGAAGCGTATAGGCGGGGTTCTACAAAGGCACATTGCCAGCAGGTTGGAAGTGTGTTGGCCCAATTAGCATTTGCAAATTGGACAATATTTGATTGACTTCAATGTACATTATTTGATTCCCCCTTGGTTTATTAATTCACGTCATTAAATGTTCGTTTTTTTTATGTGTCAGAAACCTTTTAATTGATTTTGACTTCAGTGGGAGTTTCTATCTCATTCAAACGAGGGCGTTGACATCTTTGACACCAATCCCTTTTTTTTTCTTGCACTGTTGCTGCCCTCCACCCCAACAGGACTCAAGTATTCCCTGAAGCTTTTATTTCCCCTCATCTTTCCCCTTCTCCCTCCCCTCTTTGTTAGCGACAGACCCTCTTTTTTCACTCCCCCTCTCATCGCCACGCTGTCTTTTCGTCAGAGCTGAGGCAGGCAGGGAGAAGCACTGCTCCGAATACTGACGGTGATCAGGAGACGACCAGACCGACTCAGCCGCTGTTGTAAAATGCACGAGGTGGACCAAGTGTCAGACGCCACCGCTCGCCTTCTCTTCCTCTTTCGTCTCTCACTCTATCGCTCTCCTGCTCTGCTCTGGTTGTCTCTGTCTGCAGCTTGCTGGCTGGCTTCTCTCTCTCTCTCGCTCTTTGGCTGGGGCTTGGCTGGCCCGAGCTGCGAAGTGTACTGACACAGTAGACTACCTGCTGCCTGGGGATTGTGTGCGCTGTGAGTACTCTATGAATACGCCGAGCTCCACGTTGTTTAGCTGCCAGTGAATGGCCTTGTCCCTCGGAGGAACAACTTGAAGGTGATCGTCAGCAGCAGGGTCCAGGGCAAGCAACCGGGAGTAGCTTCTGGATGAGGAACAGACAAGAGGAATGGATGCTTGAGAAAAGACCGAGATTGAGCCAGCTTCTCCTCAATGAGCAGCTTCTCCTCAATGAGCAGCTTCTCCTCAATGAGTAGCTTATCCTCAATGAAAAATGTGCGAATAAGCGACTGTTTTTCAGAAAAGTAGAAAACCAAGTGACACTCTCGGACAGAGGGAAGTAACAAGAGCCCCCCCCCCCTCCCCCACAATTTGTTTTTGGATGAATATGCCATTGGGTGGACACGAGGAAAGAAAGAGAAACACAGTCTTCATTGATTCTGTTCATTTCTTAAGTATTTTTCTCTCTTTTTATCTCTCTGTTTCTTTGTGCGTTTATTTTTCTTCAGTCAGTGTCGCTGTGGCTTGTCACTTCTGTATAGCCGGTCTCTGGCGGAACAGCGCTAAGGAGAAGACGACTTGTGTAGTTTCCCTCCCAACTTCCCGCCACTCTCTACTTTTTTTCTGACCTGCTTTCTCCGGACTCCAGGGGTGGCCCCCAAATGCGAGTGGCAAGGGAGCCATATTGTTTTGAAACAAGGAAAGGGGTTAGTGGGAAAAAATATCCCCTTTCACACTCCTGAGAGCATATGGTTTAGCGAGTGGTGGCCAGCTGCTTACTAGCCACCCGCTAATTACGCTAACGCAACAACAGGGGCAGCTCTGTGCTCGGAGGAGACAGTCGTGTTACTGCTGGCTTTATTTTGGTGCTGACTGGAGCTATATGGAACAATAAGCTTGCGGGCACAAAGAATACAAAGAAGCAGTTGTTCTTGTTTTACTCGGAGCGTTTTGTAAGGAAAAGAAAAGGAGGCTGCTAATGAATGTCTTTACAGCTCCAGAGCTGCCGGAGCTCTAGCCCCAAGGCTCCCGGTTTATCAGCCACAGGAGGCTGAAGGAAGATGCTCCCCGCCAAGTCACCAGGGGCCACTCTTGACGAATGCTGTGGCAGCGCAGTGGTGCCTGGTTCGTTTTGTCTTGAGGGCTGCCGGGAGACCAGTGGGAAGTGGAATTGTTGACCAAGGCGGTGAAGAGATCAAGGAGGCTCCTTACTGTGGAATTACTGTACTTTGAACTTTCAGGTGCACATACGTGTGGTTGGTTCACACATACACTTTCATACTGTATGTTTACTCACTCCCCACACATACAATCTGTCGTGATTCGCTTCCAGTGCTTGGATTAAAATGGAGGTAGTGTGGGCAGGTGGGGGGCTGTAGGAGCGGAAGCCCAGACCCGTCTGTCCTCTTCCCACAAATGGATGTTATTAGTTTCCAAAATTAGTTGCCTGGAAACCTCTAAAAGCTTCTGGCCGCGTCTTTCTGAAAGCAACTGCAACTCCCTCTCCATTTCGGAACACAGCTTGAGTGAGAGCTGAGTCTACCAGCCATTACCCAGCCTATCATTCTCTCCTCCTCTTCCCTCGTTTCGCGTGTCATTTTTATTCCGTGGTTCTTCTTCTCCCACCCCGTTACCCGTACCTCCCCGTTGGGGGGGGGGGGAGACTCTTGAAGTGGAGTATGACCAGCTGCCATTACCCCACGCCGCCCCCGGAGCGGGACAGGATGTACCAACACAAGGTGTCCCTGGTGGTGCGCTACTTTATGATCCCCTGTAACATATGTCTCATCCTGCTGGCCACCTCCACGCTGGGCTTCGCCGTGCTGCTCTTCCTCAACAACTGTACGTCCATCAATAGTACTACTACTACACACACACACACACACACCCTGCTACAGTACAGCGCACTCCCTCGGTCTCTCTGTAGCCAGCATGTGTTTGTGTGTCTTGGTCAATAGTGTGAAGGCTTTACGTGAGCGCATTTGCTTGCCAGATGTATATGTATATGTGGGGGAATGCTGAATGAGTATGCAAGCATGGGTTTTGGTACAAGAAAAGTCATGGGTCAGTAGGATGTCACTTAATTGACATAGACTGTAAAACACCATAGATTGTCTGAAGTCTATACCTTAAGATATGAAAGACTGGTCCACTTGACCTCTGCCGGTGCTATCTTAAAGGCTGAGGCTGAATGAAGTGTGTGTGTGGGGGGATATCTCAGTCAGCTTTCCTTCAACGCACAGCCCAAGGAGCCTTCCTTTTGAGTCCTTCCTCTCCCCCAAAGCCTTTGGCATTTACTTTGAACTGTGGGATACAGTAGCCAGATGAAATGACTTTGGACGAGAGAGAAAGCTCTAGGCATGGAGAATGTCCCCACTTGGAGTGGTTATCGGCCTAAATTGAAAATGGCCTGATGGTGAATAAGCTTCATTCTGTCCTTTTCCTGGTGGCTGGTAGATGAGCAGCAACATTACCATTAAGCAACACTAGAGTGACCTTTTGGAGAGCGAGTGCGTTCGCGGGTGACATATCGTCTGTAAGTTGTATAATGGGGACTATCTCTCTTCGAATTTACGCTTCATTGGTTTGTGTTTTGCCTGAATTACAGTTTTCAGTAAAGTCTTCAAAGCGTTATATCAATGAGTGTTAATTGGCTCTGTGCAACGGGATTCGAATAGGAGAACACCCCAGTATCACTGGAGTCCCAATTTGTTTCCTGACACCCACATAGGTGTTCCACCACAGTACCTGATGTTTGCATCTTTCAGCACTGCTTTATTCAGCGTCATGTGCATTAGACATGCCAGGCTATTTCTGAGTACTAGGATCCTGTGTCAGTTGTGTTGTCTGAGCAAAGAGTTCAAGACTAATCAACACCCAGTCAAATACAGTTTAACGCTGGAGGCGTTTTAAACTGTCTAGAGTATAATTAAAATAGAATAATGCATTAGATCTTGATTAAAGGAGCAGTGCGGTTAAAAGTAATTTCCTGTTTTTTTGGGTTGATATTTCCATACTATGAGGTCCAAATAAAACTCTGAAATTGTGAAAGAGCTGTTTGTAAAAAAAGTGCCTGGAGTTTCAACCTGTTCAGGTGTGATGGAGTTTTTGGGCCCAGATCATGACATCACAATCTGATCAGAATTTTCTGACCAACGAACATTCATTGTTTATTTACATATGTATCCTCCTACTTTTAAACGGGTATGCGGAGTCTAGACGATCCTATACGTCAATCAAGGCTGTGTATGTAAATATGTGATCATTTGTATCGACGCCCACACAATCAGACGGAGCATTTCAATGGCACAAGGAGGCTTAGGGTAAGAAATTAAAAAACAATATATTTTGAGTTATTTTCATGAAATAAATACACACAATTCAATTGCAGTTCAGAAAGTTTCTCATTGAAGAAAATTGGAATGTCAGTGTAATTCCTGAATTGACTGGAATTGAAATAGAAATGGTACTATTTGACTATAACAGTATTAAAACACAGGCATTATTGCAGCAGGAACATGTAGAAGACAATGAGCTAACGCACCGATTTGGAACGAAAAACCCGACATGGGGGTGGGATGGGATCCAATCTTTTTGGCTGTGTAGAGATTGACCTCTTCAATGGATATTTCATTCATCATATGCCTACTTGAGGTATTTCTTTTAAATGTATTCGTGAAAAGGGTAACTAGGATAATAATGAAACAAAACATGAATATGTTTCTTCATAAAATACCAAATTATTATTGTTAATTCTGGTGAGCTCTATTGGACCTCTATTCACTCAGATACTCTATTTAAACCTGTTCGATAAAACCCAAGCCAGAGGAGTATCATCTCTGCTTTATTTTGGAGCAACTCAATTACTGTGGCTCACCCCATGGGAAAGTCCTTCAGTCTTCCCTTAACTAAAAAACCCTTTCTAACTCTCTCTCTCTCTTTTATCTCTTCCAGACAAACCTGTTCACTTCACACCAGCCCAGCCTCCTGACGGTAAGTCCTCTGGGAATTCTCTCACTAACATTACCCTACCTTCACCGGCTGATCACATCGTTTTGGCTCCCCTACCAATAATGACTTGACTTCTCTCTGGCTTTGAAGCGAGCTTCTTCGCCTCTCTGAAGGCTGATGCTTTCAGTTTGAACCACCGCCACCACCACCTTAGCATGGGAGACACGTCGCCGCTTCTGCTCTTTGATAACTTAATGTGTCTCTTACCTGCTAGACCAGAGTGTTTCCAGCCTCATGACTCAGTAATACTAGTAGTTCGTCCTTCTTCCCCATTCAGAACCTCACTCCTCTCCTCCCTTTAGCTGTTACCAAATGTAGGCCAGGGACACACGGAGGTTCCAGTTGTTCCACTACGCCCAGTCCCGATGTACGCCTCGCTTTCCGGCCTAATTCCACAGATGGGAATCTCTATGCAGGACTATTGTTTCAGTTGTTTGCTGGGCGTGCTACGAGAGCCATTCATATATTGGCAAATGGCGGATCTCCACACTCTTTAATTGGAGGGAAACAGCTGGTTTCTGGCTCGGTCATGAATTTAGGGTGGCAGGTAGCCTAGCAGTTAACTGCATTGGGCCAGTAACCGAAAGGTCGCTGGTTCAAGTCCCCGAGCCGACTAGGGGATAAATCTGTCTGTGCCATTGAGCAAGGCACTTAACCATAATTGCACCTGTTAGTTGCTCTGGATAACTGATGTAAATGCAACAAACTCGTGAAACACTGTTTGGTAGTCCCTGGATTTTCTGACAGACATACAGACCAGTGGACTCCTGGTAGTGCTGAGATGTGTAGCTTTACACACGGTGTAGGGGCTACAAAGCCAAAGGTTGGCTAATGATCCAAGCCTCTATCTACAGAAGCTGTGAATAAAAGCGCTGCTGGGGGCTAGACAAATCTGTCCAATAATTGCTCAATCACTAGCTTCATAGGCTGGCCATTGGCAAAAGCTGTTTGTGAGAAAGGGAGCTGTTGTGTTCAAATGTATCAATTTATAGCGGCTTTAGACAACAGATATGATTGTCTCGCTGAGCCGTGACAATTACTTTTGTCGATGTGAAATAGTGTCCGCGGTATACGGCTGCTGAGTAATTGAGCTTGATTGAAGCGTTTCTCAACTTTGCCTCACCTTAATACCTGGCGAGAGGAGAGAGATGTCTCCGGTTTTATTTTCCGGCTCCCTCAATCACAGCGAGATGCTCCAAAGGTCCAGTCACGCAGCATCGCGAACCGCCGCATATATTTGTTTACTTTATAATGACACACGAGATTGCTTCGACAAGTGATTTCGCTCTCGGGGAGAAGAGCTTCCGTGTCACCGAGCCAAGTTATAAGTATGTGCGGGTGAGAAACTGAGGGCAGTCAAGCGAGGCAATGCATCTTTCCCCCTCCCTCTGCATTTTCCCCTCAGAAAACGGTGGCTCTTATCGATTTGCCGCCGCGCTCATATGGAACTTTTGGCTTGTCTGAAGGGCGCAGTTTGTTTCTGCACTAGTCAAGCTTAAAAGGCTCTGCTGCCAGCCTTAATTACATTTCCAATAGTTGTGCAGGCTCTCAGTCAGCGGCAAAGGGCTGTTTTTATGGAAACATAAAGGAGCAGCAGTAGCCGTCTGCGGTCTTCAGTTGGACACAGTGTCTGCGGGTCATTTAGTTTCTGGTGAGAATAGTGGGCCAATTAGAGATGGCCCTAATACACTAGCCACTCTCACATTACTTGCTGAATGTTGTCCCCTGGGGATATGGTGGTAGATGTTCCAGTTCCGAGGCTTGTATGTAGCTCCACCATTAGTCAAATCTGTTCTACAGAAGGGGGCCATTCCACTGAACTCAGTTCCCGAGGTCACACTCCCACATACTTAATTAATCAAAATCAGAGAGAAGATATTAAAGAATTAAATAAAAAAAATATCCTCTTCGTCTCTGAACGTGTTATTATGCAGACGATTTCTCCTAGTTAGTGAGGAGAGATGGAGAGGTGTTTTTTTTTATTGGTAGATCAGAACTAGAAAGCCTATAGAAAGCCACTGAGGTTCTGCTGTCTTGGCATCGCAAGTCGAGAGCAGTTGCACAGTATTTGTGGTGCACACCATCTACAATTAGACGGCAGAACCTACCCAATAAATGAGTGCTAATCACCAGCCGAAAAGTGAGTCACAAAGCACCCTTTAATTAGTCGCTCTCTGCTGCAGCTCAAAGCGCCATTTTTTTGCACGCAGTACACAATAATTACTGCCTGTCATCTCCAGATAATAATAATAAGACAGTTGTGACAGAGATTTACCCAGCCACAGAGAGCAAAGTCTCAGTCCGTCGCTCGAGGTAGAACAACACGGGTTGGACTTTGGTGAATGGTCAGCTCTATTGCAGGCGCAACAAGGTCCAAAGAACAGGAAAAACAGGACTACAACAGTAGCCTCAAACCAGCTGTACAACAGAACCTAAAAACCCAAACCAGCTGTACAACAGAACCTAAAAACACAACCCAAAACTGAATGACATCAAACGAAACAATCCCGCACAAAACCCGGACGAAATGTCGAGATTTAAATATCCCCCCTAATTAACCAAATAGAACACAGCTGACACACAAGACAGACATATCCAAAGAAAAGGAA
Source organism: Salvelinus fontinalis (assembly GCF_029448725.1). Lineage (NCBI taxonomy): Eukaryota > Metazoa > Chordata > Actinopteri > Salmoniformes > Salmonidae > Salvelinus > Salvelinus fontinalis. The sequence continues at coordinate 7,474,160 of NC_074672.1, forward strand.
AAAGGATCGGTGGCAGCTAGTAGACCGGCGACGACGACCGCCGAGCGCCGCCCGAACAGGGAGAGGAGCCACCTTCGGTGGAAGTCGTGGCAGTCCGATTGCTATAATGGCTATTATATGGTGTTAATATGATTATGATATTACTATTATATTTGATATTATGACTTTCAAGCCAGTGACTCAAGAAGAGCACCAGGTGGTCGGGTATGGCATTTGTCTCGCCACCTCTTGTCAGATTTAAGTAGAGTCAATGTACTCTCAAGTGAAGTGATGACCAACTGGTGACAGAGAGGTCTACTCTCCCTCAAAAAAAATGTTTTATCTGGGCGAAATTGGGCCACAAAGACAAAAACAAGAAAACCAAATGGGAAACCTGAGCTACCTACAGTCAGGATTCATCTAGCTAGCTGTCTCCCACACACCTCTCCTGGCAGTAATGAATACACCAGCTGTGAATCCTTCATTTTGGCGTTCGTCGCCGAGAGTGTCCCCTGGAGGATACTCTGTACCAGCAGACATGGATGTTTGAATTGAAAAGTCATTTGATCGAGGACTGAGAGGGTTCCTGCAATGAAGGGGAAGGTGATTGTAGGCTTACTTACCCTCATCCCAGAACACTTCTGCCTCTCAAAAGATGTGACAAAACTTTCTCTGCAGCAGTTTTGAAAGATTCCCATCCCCTCCCCTCTCTCCACCAACTCCACTTCGATGAAAAACTGAGGAGAAAACAAATGTTGAAGCTTTCCCTGTGTTCATGACAGTACGCCTCACTCAGAGAGGCATAGAGGCAGAATTCATTATTACAGTTGCCTATTTTACTTAAATCTTCTTGTGTCATAGATTTATCACAAAAGAGGCCACACATCAACCTCATCTTTTTTTGGGTTGGGATACTGAGGATGGGGTCATATCAAGATATCTAAGGTAGCAGGACAATAAACGCTCCTCTATACCCCAGAGTATGATTTTGTTCAGTGAGAAACGAGATTGGCTCGTCATTCCTAGCCCTCGACGAGAAGCATCAGCGTGTTTTTTGCCTTGACGTTATCAGGACAAAGTTTGTTGCCCTCCAAAAGTTAACACACGCATCAACCCAAAACTGCACTCTGTACCTCTCTCCCCCGGAAAGTCTGTCTCTCTTCTGTACTTCTGTGGAGTCAGCAGACGCTTGCATAAGCATCTTTCCGTACACACGCAGAGCTCGACTGGAAGCGATTTTGGGCAACCAGGAGAAACAAATCAGGTGAGTTTTGACGTCCTCCCCCCCCCCCCCCCCCCCCCCGTCATCAGCCATCAGACTCTCTGACAAGGCTCCCACTCAGCCTCACTGAGCAGAGGTGTGATGCGCCGCCGAGTATTGATTCGCGCTCTGAGAAAGGAGAGACAGAAAGATGTGGGTCAAAAGGAACATGCCTAGACTGGCAGGGTTTCACCGTTGAGCCGATTCGTTCCTGATTCCTTGGCCAACAGTAATTGTTGATACTGGCAGCCAAGGCATTTTGACATGCCCAGACATGACGGCCCGATCAAGCTTGCCTTGCCCTCGCGAAACCACCACGAACAGCCAGTGTATGGAGGTGTTGTAGCATGTCAGAGAGTGGGTATATCAACTCCTGACAATGATGGGGTTGAGTTTCTGGACAACAGACATCTAGCTTATAACTGTCATACCTGAAGTCTGAAATACAGTCAGGTTCATAATTGTTGGCACCCTTGATAAAGATGAGCAAAAAATACTGAGCTATATTTTCAAAGAAATGGGAAAATTTTATTATTTTATCCTGATACAGAGAAAGAGATTTTCAGTGGTATAAAGTACTACTTAAGTAGTTTTGGGGGTATCTGTACTTTACTTTTTATATTTTTGGCAACTTTTACTTGTACTTAAATACATTCCTTAAGAAAATAATGTACTTTTTACTCCATACATTCTCCCTGACACCCAAAAGTACTCGTTACATTTTAACAGGGAAATGGTCCAATTCACACACTTATCGAGAGAACATTCCTGGTCATCCCTACTGCCTCTGATCTGGTGAACTCACTAAACTATGTCTGAGTGTTGGGAGTGTTCCCCTGGCTATCCGTCAATTTAAAAAATAAAAGACAATTATGCTGTCTGGTTTGCTTAATATAAGGAACTTGAAATGATTTATACTTTTACTTTTGATACCTAAGTACATTTTAGCAATTCCATTTACTTTTGATACTTAAGAATATTTAAAACCAAATACTTTGACTTTTACTCAAGTAGTATTTTACTGGGTGACTTCACTTTTACTTGAGTCATTTTCTACGAATGTATCTGTAAGGGCTGTCGTTCTCCTCTTCCTCGGATGAGGAGAGGAGAGAAGGATCAGTGGACCAATACGCAGCATTCGGGAAATAAGCCATCTCTTTATTTGCAACGATGGCAACACGAAAACAAACACTTACAAATTTACAAAACAAAAAAACGACGTAGACGAAAACCTGAACATGAACTTACTTAACTACAACGTAAAACTCACGGACAGGAACAGACTACATCAAAATAAACGAACAGCCAAACAGTCCCGTATGGTGCAAACATAACACAGATACGGAAGACAATCACCCACAAACAAACAGTGAGAACACCCTACCTAAATATGACTCTTAATTAGAGGAAAACTCAATACACCTGCCTCTAATTAAGAGCCATACCAGGCAACCCAAAACCAACATAGAAAAAGAAAACATAGACTGCCCACCCAAAACACACGCCCTGACCATAAACACATACAAAAACAACAGAAAACAGGTCAGGAACGTTACAGTATCTTTACTTTTACTTAGTATGACAATTGATTACTTTTTCCACTACTGGAGATTTTGTTGAACAAGTAATAAAAAAAATATGTGGGTCAAAATTATTAGCACCTCTATTTTCAATACTCCAGCACCATCCCCTTGCAAGGATAACAACACTGAGCCTTTTTCTAAAATGTTTTATGAGATTGGAGAACACGTTGGGAGGGATCTTAGACCATTCCTCCATTCAAAATCCTTCTAGATCTTTGATATACTTAGTCTGCTCTTATCGACTGCCCTCTTCAGTTCAAACCACAGATATTCAATAGGGTCCAGAGACTGAGGTGGCCATTGCAAAATGTGGATTTTGTGGTCAATTAGGCTGGGGTTATTGTCTTGCTGGAAGATCCACTTGCGGCCAAGTTTTAGCCTCCTGGCAGAGTCAACCAGGTTTTTGGCAAAAATGTCCTGGTATCCTACTTGGTAAAGTCCATGGTTCAATTAACCTCAACAAGGGCCCAAGGACCAGTGAAAGCAAAATAGCCCCATAACATCAAAGATCCACCACCTTATTTCACCATAGGTATGAATGGAGTACCTCATTTTCTGTCTGCATATGTTGTTCAATGCCAAACCCACCACTGGTGTGCATGGCTCAACAGCTCTATTTCAGGTCATCTGACCACAGCACCGGTTCCAATCCAAGTGCCAATGCCGTTTATCCCGGCGGTGCTATCTATGGTCAGATGAAATGAAAATAGAGCTCTCTGGCCAGGAGGCTGACACTTGGCAGCAATGTTGCAGCAAGACAATGACCTAGGGATGCAACGATTCACCGGTACTCATCGGTGCAGGTTCAAATGTTTAAGATATGGGTGCATCAGTCTGTGGGAGATCAAACCAATCCCAATTAAGAGTGCATCGGTCAGAAAACTGATTCAAACCTTATTAATCGGTTCACTAATGTTGTTTTACTCATTGTATTTTTTTCTGAAAAGAACTCTTATCTGTTGACTGAATGAATGGGTCCTCTCCTTCAGTTCAGTAGTATATCAAACCTGTGTGCATGTAACTGCCTATGACTGTCGGATAACTGTGCGCAAGACACAGATGCTCCCGCCAACCAGAGGTAGGCCTATCCCTGGTCTTGTAATATGCAGTTCATCTGGAACCTTCAGCATTCAGATGCTTGTAAAAATGGCTTTCACAATTTAAAATCATAGGATGTATTAGTTCAGTGACAACCAACGTAATTTCCTGGGTTATTGCTACTAAATGCACTGTAGAAAATGGTGTTTTTACCAGAGTTGTGTAGCCTACTAAAGTGGACCCAACTCGTATCCAAATGCTAATTGGGGTTTTCAATCATTCCGATTCTATTTAGATTGTTCAGGTTCACCATAACACATTGTTTTCGTAGTTTTGCTTTAAACAGTCAGTGTATTTGGTCATTGTTACATGAACAGGGTCATTTCATAAAGGACAACAGTCATTTCGCATTCATTGCTTGGAGCAGTAGAAGCTCTCTGTCAAATTCCAAATGGTCTAAACCATTTGCTTTCGAGACGGGTAAAATCCAAAAACGGCATTATATTAATTGTCTAAGTGCCGTGCTAATTTCTAGACATAAATATTGACATAGTACTAGCTCAAAACATTTTCAATCTGCAAAAATGAAATCAGTGGGTGATGATGAGTTCAGATAAGAAGTGGGGGGACAAAAACCATACATTTGATAGTGAGGTGGTAGATGCTCAGTCTGCCCAAACGCTCGGCTCAGGTGCCGAATCATTTCAAACCAAAAACATAGCGTTACTGTATCGAATCGTTAATGAAAGGAGAGATGCACATCCCTAGTTGAAGAGGGTAGTCCAAAAGAGCAGACGAAGGATATCAAGGATCTGAAAAAAATGTTTATATAGGATCACTAAAATCCCTCTCAACGTGTTCTCCATTCGCATAAAACATTTCAGAAAAAAGGCTCAGTGTCGTATCCTCGCAAGGTGAGGAGGTACTGAAAGGTATTGAAAACAGTGGTGTCAATCATTTTGAGCCTTATCTTTTTTATTACTTAAACAAAATCTCTTTCTCTGAGCAATTGTATTAGTAGAAAATAATATTGAGCATACAGTATATACTAAACAGAAATATAAATGCAACAAGCAACAATTTCAAAGATTTTACGGAGTTACAGTTCATATGAGGAAATCAGTGAATTGAAATCAATTCATTAGGCCCTAATCTATGGATTTCACATGACTGGGAAAAATACAGTGCCTTCGGGAAAGTATTCAGACCTCTTGACTTTTTCCACATTTTGTTAGGCTACAGCCTTATTCTAAAATTGATTAAATCGTTTTTTTCCCCTTTATCAATCTACACACAATACCCCATAATAACAAAGCAAAACAGATTTTTAGAAATGTTTGCTAATTTATGACAAATAAAACATTATAATTACATAAGTATTCAGACTCTTTACTCACTACTTTGTTGAAGCACCTTTGGTAGCTATTACAGCCTAGAGTCTTCCATGACGCTACAACACCTGCATTTTGAGGAGTTTCTCACATTCTTCTCTGCAGATCCTCTCAAGCTCTGTCAGGTTGGATTGAGAGTGTCGCTACACAGCTGTTTTCAGGTCTCTCCAGTAGATGTTTGATCGGGTTCAATTCTGGGCTCTGGCTGGGCCCCTCAAGGACATTCAAAGTCTTTTCCCGAAGACACTCCTGCATTGTCTTGGCTGTGTGCTTAGGGTCGTGGTCCTGTTGGAATGTGTACCTTCGCCCCAGTCTGAGGTCCTGAGAGCTCTGGAGCAGGTTTTCATCAAGGATCTCTCTGTACTTTGCTCCGTTCATCTTTGCCTCGATCCTGACTAGTATCCCAGTCCCAGAAAAACATCTCCACAGCAAGATGCTGCCACCACTATGCTTCACTGTATGGATGGTGCTAGGTTTCCTCCAGACGTGACGCTTGGCAAACAGGCCAAAGAGTTCAATCTTGGTTTCATCAGACCAGAGTATCTTGTTTCTCATGGTCTGAGAGTCTTTAGGTGCCTTTTGGCGAACTCCAAGTGGGCTGTCGTGTCCTTTTACTGAGGAGTGGCTTCCATCTGGTCACTCTACCATAAAGGCCTGATTGGTGGAGTGCTGAAAAGGTGGTTGTCCTTCTGGAAGGTTCTCTGATCTCCACAGAGGAACTCTGGAGCTCTGTCAGAGTGACCATCAGGTTCTTGGTCACCTCCTTGATCAAGGCCCTTCTCCCCTGATTGCGCAGTTTGGCTGGGCAGCCAGCTCTAGGAAGAGTCTTAGTGGTTCCAATCTTCTTCCATTTAATAATGATGGAGGCCACTGTGTTCTTGGGGACCTTCAATGCTGCAGACATTTTCTGGTACCCTTCCCCAGATCTGTGCCTCGACACCATCCTGTCTCGGAGCTCTACGGGCAATTCCTTCGACCTCATGGCTTGATTTTTGCTCTGACATGCACTGTCAACTGTGGGACCTTATATAGACAGGTGTGTGTCTTTCCAAATCATGTCCAATCATTGGACTCCAATCAAGTTGTAGACACATCTCAGGGATGATCAATGGAAACAGAATGCACCTGAGCTCAATTTCGAGTCTCATAGCAAAGGGTCTGAATAGTTATGTAAATAAGGTATTTCTGTTTTTTATTTTTATTAATTTTGCAAAACATTTAAAAAAAATCTGTTTTCACCTTGTCATTATGGGGTATTGTGTTTAGATTGCTGAGGATTTTATTTAATCAATTTCAGAATAAGGCTGCAACGTAACAAAATGTGGAAAAAGTCAAGGGGTCTGAATACTTTCCGAAGGCACTGTATGTCCATCAGGATTTCCTAGGTTTCCTTTCCGAGGATGTAGGGGCTTGCCAGATAGTGACACTAAATTGAGTCAGTGTAGCCTGCTGAATTGCTTCGGGGATAGAGACGTTTATTTGTCTCCCCAATTTGCATTTGTAGATTATCTGCAGATAAATTATGAAAACATTTGATGAAGAGGGTGAATCATCACTGCAGGAACAATAACTAGTGGAGAGTCTCATTCTGGTCCAAATGTGATAATTAGGGCCCTCACAGAATCCAGGCATTACAACTGAATTTGACAATTTTCAAAAATGTATTGACCTTAGTTAGGGAATCAACTAAATGTATAAAAACATGTATTAATTAGCCAAAGTTTATCATAAGACATGAACACAATGCATCAGTGATTTGTATCTCCTGCAACTTTCCGAAGAGGCAATGAAAATGCCCCTGTCTGTGTGTGTGGTGTGCTTGTCTATCACTTTGTGTTAGCGTTAGCGATGATGCTAATGAAAACAGTCTTCTGGTAAATGGAAAGGCTTTCCCAAAAAACATTCTCAATTAAATGTTATCCACAAAGTAGCCTATGCCAACCTGGAAGAATGATTATTTTCATCTATCCACTGGGTAATTGATTTGCAAACTGTAGCATCACGTGTGCACTACAAAACCACTGTTAAACAACAGCCGCTTGCAAGGTGCACACTTGAATTAAAGAGTAACTACACCAAAAAATAAATAATTCTCCGATTTTTTTCCAGACCTCAAAAGTGGTCTCCTGATGTGGTTAAAGCGTTGTTGTGGACTTACAACATCCAAATGTGTAGTTTTTTTTTCTATTAAAAAATGAGATTTTGAGAGCAAGGACCTACAAAAACGGTGAAAAACTGTAACAAGGCAAAAGAAAACGGTGAAAACAGAATTTGGGAAAGAACAGAACGGAATCAGGCAAAAAATAAAACACATTTTATAATGATACCTACCTAATGATATTGTTTTATGAATTAAGCTCATGTAAAATCATAAAGAAATGTTGTACTTGGTTCCTTCAGAAAGTATTCACACCCCTTGACTTTGTCCATATTTTGTTGTTACAAAGTGGGATTTTTTGTCAACGATCTACACAAAATACTCTGTCAAAGTAGAAGAAAAATTCTAGCATTTGTAAAAGAAATAATATATGAAAAAGAAAACACTAATAATATAGTATCTGATTAGATAAATATTCAACCCCTGAGTCAATACATGTCCAAATCAACTTTGTCAGCGATTACAGCTATGAGTCTTTCTGGGTAAGTCTCTAAGAGCTTTGCACACCTGGATTGTATAATATTTGCACATTGTTCTCATCCAAATTCTTCAAGCTCTGTCAAATTGGTTGTTGATCATTGCTAGACAGCCATTTTCAAGTCTTGCCATAGATTTTAGAGCTGATTTATGTCAAGAATGTAACTAATGACAAAACCATACCTAGGCCACTCAGGAACATTCAATGTCGTCTTGTCCTGCTGAAAGGTGAATTCTTCTCCCAGTGTCTGCTGGGAAGAAGACTGAAGCAGGTTTTCCTCTGTGCGTTGCTGTATTCCATTTGTTTTTATTTTTAAAAACTCCCTAGTCCTTGCCGATGACAAGCATACCCATAACATGATGCATCCACCACCATGCTTGAAAATATGAAGTGTGGTACTCAGTGATGTGTTTGCATTTGCCCCAAACATAACGCTTTGTATTCGGGACATAAGGTTAATTTATTTGCCACATTTTTGCAGTTTTACTTTAGCGAACAGGATGCATGCTTTGGAATATTTTATTATGTACAGGCTTCCTTCTTTTCACTATGTCATTTAGGTTAGTATTGTGGAGTAACTACAATGTTGTTGATCCATCCTCAGTTTTCTCCCATCACAGCCATTAAACTCTGGAACTGTTTCAAAGTCACCATTGGCCTCATGGTGAAATTCCTGTGCATTCTACTTCCTCAACAGGGTTAGGAAGGACGCCTGAATCTTTGTAGTTGTCACGTTCTGACCTTAGTTCCTTTGTTTTGTCTTTTGTTTTAGTATGGTCAGGGCGTGAGTTGGGTGGGTTGTCTATGTTAGTTTTTCTATGATTTTCTATTTCTGTGTTTGGCCTGATATGGTTCTCAATCAGAGGCAGCTGTCAATCGTTGTCCCTGATTGGGAACCATATTTAGGTAGCCTGTTTTCTGTAGGGTTTTGTGGGTGGTTATTTTCAGTCTTTGTGTGTCTGCACCAGATAGAACTGTTTCGGTTGTTTCTTTGTTGTTTTGTTATTCAGTGTTCAGTTTTGGTTATTATTAAATATCATGAACACTTACCACGCTGCACCTTGGTCCTCACCTTCTTCCACCGACGACAGCCGTTACAGTAGTGACTGGGTGTATTGATACACCATCCAAAGTGTAATTAATTAACTTCAACCCAGCATCTAAGGGCTATTCAATGACTTTAAAAAAACTTTTTTACCCAGCTACCAATAGGTGCATTCTTTCCAAGGCATTGGAAAACCTCCTTTGTCTTTGTGGTTGAATTAATCGATGTTTGAAATGAACTGCTCGACTGAGGGACCTTACAGTAATTCAATGTGTGGGGTACAGAGATCGTCTTTCAAAAAACATTTTAAACACCAAAGATTGAGTCCATGCAACTTATTATGTGACTTGTTTAAACACATTTTGCCTCCTGAACGTATTTAGGAGTACCACAACAAAGTACTTATTGACTCAAGACATTTCAGCTTTTCATTTATAATTACTTTGTAAACATTTCAAAAAATATAATTCCACTTTGACATTATGGGGTACTGTGTGTAGGCCAGTGACACAACTGTACATTTTATCAATTTAAAATTAAACCTGTAACACAACAAACTGTGGTAAAGTCAAGTGTTATGAATACTTTCTGAGGCACTGTTAGACTGCTGACATAACCCTTTTTCAAGATAATATGGGCGATTTACTTAATCTGTGTGCTGTTGGGGGTACTCGAGGATTGGAGTTGGGAACTACTGACCTAGACAATATCCTAAACAACTAGCAATACACCAAATTCATACATTTTCAATCATTTAAAATATAAAGTAATGTCTTTCTACACAATACCACAACAAATGTTTCCAATCTGGGAGGTAAACTCTATAAAATATTCAATCATTTCACTGTGTAGTTCGGATGGAATCAAGGCAATATGATGTACCGGAGGCCAGCAAAATAGAGCAAAATATTTCGAACCCTGGGAGGCAAAACCCCTCTGTCCTGGGGTTGCCTGGCTGGCTACTTTCTCTATTTGGGTGGCTACTTGTGTAAAACACTAGTCTGCTGGAGTAGTTATAGAGTGTGTGTACAGTATGTAGGGCCCTATAAAATCCGCGATGCATAGAACGCGGACGGATTCACAGAATCCAGACAATGAAATGGAATTCAACAATATTTAAAAAATATGCTGAACTTCGTAGGGAATCAACTAAATGTATTGAAAATGTATGAATTTGCCTAAGTTTGTCATATGAATCACTGATGCATTGTTCATGGCTTATTTCCTGCAACTTTCTGAAGAGGCAAAGAGATTTCCCCTGTGCACTGGAATTTAAGGGTAACTACACTCAAAAATCAAACCCTTGTAACCTAACAACATCCTGTCAGTATTAACCGATACTACCTAGGGCCGCAACGATACCAGTATTGCAATATTTTTTCCATGCCAAAAATGGAAACACGAAGCACACCAAACTCTTTAGTCCTTTCAAAACCAGCTGTATGTAATATTGTGTGCTGTAGCTTGGGAAATACATAAATGTGACTCTGGATGACAACATCAGGATGTTTGCTTCCAACATTTGGACTGTGTCACGGTCGTCGAAATAACATTCGGACCAAGGCGCAGCGTGATATGGGTTCCACATCTTCTTATTCGTGAAACGCACAAAAACAATAAAAGAGCAAACGACACGTGAAGCTATGGAGCGCTCACAGGCAACTACACATAAACAAGATCCCACAAAACAACAGTGGGGAAATGGCTGCCTAAATATGATCCCCAATCAGAGACAACGCTAAACAGCTGCCTCTGATTGGGAACCATACCTGGCCAACATAGAAATAAAACAACCTAGATTACCCATCCTAGTCACACCCCGGCCTAACCAAAATAGAGAATAAAAAGGCTCTCTATGGTCAGGGTGTAACAGGCTGTTTTCCTAAAGAAGTTAAATCCGCTACTTGTTTTGTTTCCTTGCCACAATACTAATGAGTATTTGATACTGGTATCGTCCCGGCCTTAATATTAGTTAGCTGTAGCCACTAGCACAAGATTTCTGGTATTAACTACATCTACAGTAACCAAGACATATTTGTCAGACCACACATAGAGACAGAAACACGCATTCAGACAGACATCCGGCACACATGCAATGCCAATGTTTAAAATAAGCGTAAGTAGTGTACTTTTCCGATACTACAAAATGAAAACGGCTCGGGTACTAAAATCTTGTTATTTCTAGTTCTTCTATCAAATGTGTGTTGAACTCATTAGAAAATCAATGAATTGATTTGCCCAAGTTTAGCCTAGCATAAGACATGACCAGAATGCATCAGTGATTCGCGGCTTTCTGAAAAGGCGACGGCACGGGAATGCCCCCGTCTGTGTGTACGGTGCTGCGTATCTCTATCACTGATGATCAAACCATCTTTGTGTAGATGGCAAGGCTTTACCAAAAACCGTCTTAATAAATAGTTAACTATAAAGTAGCCTATGCCTACCTGGCAGAATCATGATTATTTGCATCAATCCAGTGGCCATTTTGTTTTCGCAAACTCCATCACGTGCACGACAGAAACACTGCTAAGCAAACAGTGCTAATTGCATGTCCACTTAAATGAACACTAATTTGATTTTTCCCAGACCTCAAAAGTGGTCCCCTGGTGTGGTTTAAAGATGGAATTCTCAGTAGGGGGAAAGAGCACCACTACCGCCCACCTACCGTTGTTAAGGTTTTTGTTGCCGAGCTGGGGAGCGTCACGCAGCATGGTAAACAATATTGCGGTACATGTTGTGCTCATCTAATCGCGTGTGTAACGATGTTTGAGGGGAAATAAGTGGTCATTGTTTGCAGTAACTTCTTTGTTTCTTGTAATATCGCAAATGAAGCATTCCAGCTTTAAGCAGTGTTGTGGAGTTATTTTTTCTATTAAAAAGTGTGATTTTGAAAGCAAAAGAAAATAAACACAGACAATTCAAATCAAATCAATTTTGTCCTCCACGCTTTCTTGTATTCGCAGTTTAATTTTGGTTTCGTGTAAAGTTTTGGTATTGAGCATCGCGGTACTAAACCTTGTATCGGTATCAAAGTAAACATTCTGGTATCGTGACAAAACTAAACGTAAGCTCATGTTGCAATCGGCTCTACAACATACACACATAGAGAGAATGCTGAAGAACAAGGCCTCTGGTGTAAGGGGGTCTTGTTACACACATACACACCCATCCCACACATGTGCGGTGTATTATATTAACCATGAGGAATCCCCTTGGTGTCTTGACAGGAGTGATCTCTTCCAGCTGTCTCTCTGAGCTCAATCTGCTCTCTCTAAGCACGTTTTAGCCTCGTCAGGACCCCGGCTTCCCTAAACCCTGCCTTGCTTGGGCGGAGCTATGACAGTGCGTGAGGACCGCCGGGAAATCAGCTATTTCAAACCGCATAAAAATATGTTAATGTATGCCATGTTTATGGTGACTTTAATTTGCAGACTGTCGGCCACAGTTGATACACTAAACCTTTGCCATAGCCTGTTGGTAGACAAGCCATAATGTCTCTTTTTTTAGTAGAGTGTTCAAGTGGAGGAGTTGTAATGCCTTCTTCGACTCGATTGGTCAGAAACCGTGACGAACATAACACGTGATGCAGCACCCTTTGTGTGAGCTAATACTAAATTCTCCAGACCTTCAGAGGAATAACGTAGTGTGGAGGTATGACTACACGAGACTAAGCACGTCTCAACAGACACACAATACTTATTGTCCACCATCATTTGCAAATAAATTCATAAAAAATCCTACAATGTGATTTTCTGGAGAAAAAAAATCTCATTTTGTCTGTCATAGTTGAAGTGTACCTATGATGAAAATTACAGGCCTCTCTCATCTTTTTAAGTGAGAGAACTTGCACAATTGGTGGCTGACTAAATACTTTTTTGCCCCACTGTATATACGTATGTACACACACACACACACACACACACACACACACACACACACACACACACACACACACACACACACACACACACACACACACACACACACACACACACACACACACACACACCCCCACACAGCCACGGACCCTGGGGTCACTCTGACACTGACGACCACTGAGTGTTTGTATGTATGTGAGCGTATTTGTGTGTGGAAAGTGAGGCAACCCAGGTTTAATCCCTGTCAATTAGTCATAGCTGAACTCCCTGGCCCCCTGAGGTGCACTGGGGGAGGGCAGGACAAACAGTGTGTCTGCAGGTCCTGAAATAACGAGCTGACCTGAGGGAGGCCTCCCAGCCGCTGTGTGTGTGTGCATGTTTCTCTGTTTGTGTGTGTATTTGTGTGTGCACGTTTGTCTCTGTGTGTGTGTGTGTGTGTTTGCGTTTGTGTGTTTTCTCGGACGCGTGTTTGCTCATATGCATGAGTGTGTGTTGGAGAGTGAAAGGGGGAGAGGGAGTGAGAGAAGCCAGATCAAAAATCGACAGTATACTATATTTACATGACTGGAGAAATAGTCAATGAGGACCGTTAACATCTTCCTTTATTTCACTGAGGAGCTCCTTCTCAAGTGGAGGGTAAATGTATACTAAATGTATTGAAAATGTATGAATTTGCCGAAGTTTGTCATATGAACCACTGATGACTTTCAACGTAGTACCGTCTTAGGATGCCACCTTTCCAACAATTCAGTTCATCAAATTTCTCCCCTGCTAGAGCTGCCCTTGTCTACTGTAAGTGCTCTTATTGTGAAGTGGAAACATCTAGGAGCAAAAATGGCTCAGCCGCGAAGTGGTAGGCCACACAAGCTCAAAGAATGGGACCGCCGGGTGCTGAAGCGCGTAGCGCGTAAAAATGGTCTGTCCTTGGTTGCAACACTCACTACGGAATCTGGAAGCAACATCAGCACAATAACTGTTTTCCATACCCGAGCAGCAGCACGCAAACCTAAGATCACCATGCACAATGCCAAGCATCGGCTTGAGCAGTGCAAAGCTCTTCGCCATTGGACTCTGGAGCAGTCTGGCAGTCCAACGGACAAATCTGGGTTTGGCGGATACCATGAGAACGCTACCTGCCCCAATGCATAGTGCCAACTGTAAAGTTTGGTGGGGGAAGAATAATGGTCTGGGGCTGTTTTTCATGGTTCGGGCTAGGCCCGTTAGTTCCAGTGAAGGGAAATCTTAATGCAACAGCATACAATGACATTCTAGAAGATTCTGTGCTTCCAACTTTGTTTGGGAAGGCCCCCTTTCCTGTTTCAACATGGCAATGCTTCCGTGCACAAAGCGAGGTCCATAAAGAAATGGTTTGTCGAGATTGGTGTGGAAGAACTTGGCCTGCACATAGCCCTGACCTCAACCCCATAGAACACCTTTGAGATGAATTGGAACGCCGACTGCGAGCCAGGCCTAATCGCCCAACATCAGTGCCCCACCTCACTAATGCTCTTGTGGCTGAATGGAAGGAAGTCCCCGCAGCAATGTTCTAGTGGAAAGCTTTCCCAGAAGAGTGGAGGCTATTATATCAGCAAAGGGGGGGACCAAATCCATATTGATGTTTGACGAGCAGGTGTTCACATACTTTTGGTCATGTGGTGTACTTCCATATTCGCAGTACAATTGTGTCTATATTCACATGCCAGTGATGCAGTAATGAAATTGAAATTCCCCTCAACCCCTCGCTCGGCTGCTCCCCTTCCCTCTCACACTTCCCTTTTAATCTTCACATCTCTCCATCCTCCTCTCCTCCACCCCTCCCTTTCTCGTCATCTCCTATTCTCTACTGTGGCCCTCGGGGCTTGTCTGCCCTGGGCAGGGTTTAAAGGCCCAATGCAGCCGTTTTTATCTCAATATCAAATCATTTCTGGGTAACAATGAAGTACCTTACTGTTATTTTTAACAAATTAAATGGTGGTCAAAAATAAACAATAATAGGTTGTTAACAAAGAGCAGTCTTTCAAGAAAGAATTTAGGACTGTCTGGGAGGGATCTGAGTGAGGGATGAATTGGACGAGCTGTCATCTATTAACGTATTTCGCCTGGTGATGTCGCCAACTTCTCTTTACACATGTCTCTTAATAAAATGGCATTAGCATTAAAAAAATGTCACTATTATTCCAACCTTATAGTGTGGGAAATGTATATAAAACACAGGAAAATCACTTTTTTTGACTGCACTGGGCCTTTTTTCAATGACAGTTTCACCGTAGGCAGATAGAGTTGTTGGGGGGAAATGGGCTGGATTCTAGTGCTGGTGGCTCTTCTTCACTGGATAAAAGGGATCTTCCCTCACTCCTCTCATCTGTTTTCTTTCAGATCATTTTCTTTTCTTTTTATTTCCTCCTCTTGTGCCATAGATACGTGTAGATACACTTGATACAGTGCTTGCAAACTGCTTGGCAACAGTGCTCTGCAAAATGTCAATCCAACTGAGAGCAGTGAATAGTTAATCTAATCTGTGGCTATGGGAGTCAATATTACCATTGTGTTTGAATCTTGTAGACTATGGCTATGGCCTGACTGCTAATCTTTCCTAATATTTTGTTGGTTTCAACTTGTGTGACAGTTTAGGATGACAAACCCAAACATCTGAAGCAGGGACATTTTGTCGTTTCTCCTGTTCCATGTGCTTCATGCCTTTTCAGTTGTGTAACTCTGCCGTCGTTATGCAAATGTTGCACGTAGTCGTCAACTGGTTAATTGCTGTCAGCGTTGTTGTGCCGTCTCAATCATCTTCTCTTGTCGATTTACACCTGATTTACTTCCTACGCTTGTCAAAGCA